>NW_028164325.1:519700-668265 GCF_964263955.1 Coregonus lavaretus | reverse complement strand
AACACAAAGAAACAGGGCTACGTTCAAGAACACAAAGAAACAGGGATACGTTTCAAGAACACAAAGAAACAGGGCTACGTTCAAGAACACCAAGAACCAGGGCTACGTTCAAGAACACAAAGAAACAGGGCTACGTTCAAAAACACAAAGAAACAGGGATACGTTCAAGACACAAAGAAACAGGGCTACGTTCAAGAACACAAAGAAACAGGGCTATGTTCAAGAACACAAAAGAACGGGCTACGTTCAAGAACACAAAGAAAACAGGGATAACTCAAGAACACAAGAAACAGGGCTACGTTCAAGAACACAAAGAAACAGGGCTACGTTCAAGAACACAAGGTGAAATGAGAAAAATAAATACAGAACCTTACATTGATTACATAGATCACACAGAAGAGAGTTAATATGTTCATTAAACGATGTTTTCTAGGTGGAAGGTTTACCCTGTGTATGAGATTACAATGTATCAGCTGATGATTAGGATTGTTAGATGAACCCACTAAGTTCCTGATGAAACTCAACTGGTGAGCCTCTTTAGCAGCTAGTTCCATGGACACACTGATTCCAATGTCCTTTGCCAAGGTCAGCTGACTTTCAGTCAACAGTCTCTTTTGTGTAGCTTCACTCCGTAGCCCACAGAGCTCACACCCAGTGGCTCTCTCGGACCTCAAATAAGATGATAGACTCATGCAGTGTTTTTATTATAATGGATATCTTTTCACCCTACCCTTGTCCACGGTGGCCTGCGAATCCACAACCTTCTGGCTACTTTGCCATGTAATGCTTACAAAACGAAGAACAGTTTGTAAAACTGCATATCTAAGGCTCTGGTCTGTCCTAGGAGTGGAGGGTAAATGCAGGGTTCGATACTGTGATCGTTTGACTTGGCAGTGCGACACACATTTTTAAATTGATCACAAGGTAGCCAGTGAAAATGTTTTAACTGTTCACATTAGTTTTTTGGTTCACAATTAGCTTTTAATGTTTTATCATCCTGATTTATTCAAATAGTAATGTGCAATTGACCGAAAATAAGCCTACTTCCTGAAGAGGAAACAATGTCACGGAATGCCCCTGTCTGTGTGTGTGTGTGTGCAGTGCGTGTAGGGCCTATAGCCTAGGTCTACTACGGAATGCCCTGTCTGTGTGTGTGTGTGTGTGTGTGTGCAGTGCGTGTAGGGCCTATAGCCTAGGTCTACCACTTTGTGTAGGTGTTAGCAATGATAATGACAGCCTAACCGTCTTCGGCTAGATGGAAATGCAATTAAAAGGTAACTACAAAGTAGGCTGTGCCTACCTGGCAGAATCATGACTATTTGTATCAATCCAGGGGCCATTTGTTTTGAAAACTCCATCACAAGTGCTCTACAGACATAGGCGGCCCGTCCATAAGCTAGCTTTCCCCTAAAGTCAATGGAATTAAATAGCCAAAATGGCGGCACGTCCATAAGCTAGCTTTCCCCTAAAGTCAATGGAATTAAATAGCCAAAATGGTGGCCCGTCCATAAGCTAGCTTTCCCCTAAAATCAATGGAATTAAATTGCCAAAATGATATAGCCTAATTAGCCTGTTCTTATCTATATGGAAATAAATACAATCATTCAAAATAGGCTACTACACAAGAAAGCATGATTTGGCCACAGAGGATCATTGGTTTCTTTAAAAAATAAATAAGCTGTGGATTGCCTACAGTCGAAAGAGCCCGCAGTTTGGGCAGCAAATACACTGGTTTTTAATGTCTATGCAAATACCACATAGATTGTTGAGTTGTGACTGTCAGTGACAAGCAGAGAGGCTCAGCCAGGCATATTGCAATATTTCATCATAGTTTGGAAAGCTAATGACTATTGCTGTAAAGACTAATCTATAAATCTGTCGTTTATAGTTATCAAAATTCTCAATTGAATTGATTTGTATAGCCTATCTTATTGGCACCAGCAGAGAGCATCGCCATATTACATTTACATTTTAGTCATTTAACAGACGCTCTTATCCAGAGCGACTTACAGTGTTAGTGCATACATTTTTTTTTTTTCATACTGGTCCCCCGTGGGAATCGAACCCACAACCCTGGCGTTGCAAGCGCCATACTCTACCAACTGAGTTACACGAGACTAGTGTAGTAATAAAGGCCTAGTTCACAAAAATGTGGGGTTTATCAGGCAGTACCTTCAGCACCCCTACTTTCAGCGGCTCATGTGTCTCTAAATCTCTTAAGCTCAGTGTCTGTCTAGTTCAGTGCCAGCTCCTCACAGGCATGCCTGGTGCTAAAATACGTTGAAAATATGTATTTTCCAGATGTTGAAATCAGGGTTGGGCTCAATTCCAATTCAATTCTTGAATTGGAATGTAATTTCAATGAAAGGAAATATAATTAAAACAGTGAAATTAAATTAAATGTAAATGCCTCTTCAATTCCATTTTAGGTGTAGTCTATATAAACATGCATCTTGTAAATAAAACATTAAACATGTTGTTATAGACAGTACCAGTCAAAAGTTTGGACACACCTACTCATTCAAGGGTTTTTCTTTATTTTTACTATTATTCTACATTGTACATTGTAGAATAATGGTGAAGACATCAAAACCATGAAATAACACATGGAATTATGTAGTAACCAAAAACGTGTTCAACAAATCAAAATATATTTCATATTTTAGCCACCCTTTGCCTTGATGACAGCTTTACACACTCTTGGCATTCTCTCAACCAGCTTCACCTGGAATGCTTTTCCAACAGTCTTGAAGCAGTTCTCACATATGCTGAGCACTTGTTGGCTGCTTTTCCTTCACTCTGCGGTCCAACTCATCCCAAACCATCTCAAATGGGTTGAGGTCGGGTGATTGTGGAGGCCAGGTCATCTGATGCAGAACTCAATCACTCTCCTTCTTTGTCAAATAGCCCTTATACAGCCTGGAGGTGTGTTGGGCCATTGTCCTGTTGAAAAACAAATGATAGTCCCACTAAGCCCAAACCAGATGGGATGGCGTATCGCTGCAGAATGCTGTGGTAGCCATGCTGGTTAAGTATGCCTTGAATTCTAAATAAATCACTGACAGTGTCATTAGCAAAGCACCATCACACCTCCTACTCCATGCTTCACGGTGGGAACCACACATGCGGAGATCATCTGTTCACCTTCTCTGCATCTCACAAAGACACGGCGGTTGGAACCAATCCAAAGAAAGGATAGGCGGGAGCTTTGTGGACAACAACACCCATTGTGATGGCAGATAGACGTATCTTGTCAGTGTATCCATAATCTTTGATTGCACTGAATTAAATTCGACTTTCTGTTACTCAAATTCAAATTCCTGTGGGATGTGGCCAATTAGCAATGTTCTCTCCAACTTGATAGTTTTCCCGATTAGTTAACACTATTAACATTTGCCTCTACTGTGGGAATTCTGATGGAATCAACACAATATAAGCCACTTTCAGTCCAACATACTGAAATAATGCAAACTATGCAAGACTTAGTATACAAAACTAACTATGCAGTAGATTTAGTAGGCAGAGCGCATCAGAGAAGGATTCTGTAGCATTGACAGGCACGACTCAGGCCTGTACTCTGAGCCATAGTACTCATGCATAAGAAAACGAAAAATGAAAGAAAAGCATTGCAAGTTTGAATTTTGCAAAGTTAGTGTGGGAGAGGTAGAATTGTTTTTGCTATCGATCAATAATAAAAAACCTCCTGGCATTGACAACTTAGATGGGAAGCTACTGAGGATGGTAGCTGACTCTATAGCCACTCCTATCTGTCATATATTTAATCTGAGCCTAGAGGAAAGTCTTTGTCCTCAGGCCTGGAGGGAAGCCAAAGTCATTCCGCTACCCAAGAGTGGTAAAGCGACCTTTACTGGTTCTAACAGCAGACCTAGCAGCTTGCTACCAGCACTTAGCAAACTGTTGTTTGACCAAATACAATGCTATTTCTCTGTAAACAAATTAACAACAGACTTTCAGCATGCTTCTAGCGAAATGAATATACTTGGCCACTGTTAAAACTGTAACTTCCAGCTGGTACAGCCTCAGTGTTCACAGTAAACGGGTGCCGAAAGTTGTACAGAATTTTCACAACATTCAAGTTTGCGCTCAGCAGACCTGAAATTTGCTCAATGACGATTCATCTTCCTCATGAGTTGAATGGGAGTTAATTCCAAAATTCTGAATTGAGCCCAACCCTGATTGCTACACATATTATGACCTGTGTCTTTATCTAAACCAAAGCAGTTTGACTTCTTAGCAATGAAGTTGCAACTGTGAGCTGCTGTAAACCTATGTGATTGGGTACAAAGGTTGAGTCTCTAGATTCCCTTGCTGCACTGGGGAAATAATGAAATGGTTGTCATGGTGATTTAAACTGGGCCTGGTTATCTCCGAACTCGGAGGCCATGTCATTTATTACATTTCAGCCAATTGATAAAAGCAGCTACAAGGCTGAACCCAGAAGACAACTCTAAATTGATACTTATTTATATTATCCTAAAATCCTTTATCTCATTCTATTGAGTCTCTTTGTTCAACAGGTAGCCTACGCTATTAATATTGTAGCAAACAGCGGGGCAGGGAAGTGAACCCGGGTCGCTGGCGAGAAAGGCAAACACCCTACACATGGCAATAGGGTTAACCCACATGGTGGGAATTGTAACGTGGCTCACTACACAGCTATATTAACTTTATATGATTGAGAAATTGATTATGGACCTGCCATGTTTAAGCCATGTTTAAGTACCGATTGATAGGTATGGGAATCAATTAGGGGGTCAGAATGGAGCCAGGAAATGGCTCTGCTATTTTTACAGGACAGGGCTGTTATTTTTACAGGACAGTGCTGTTATTTCTACAGGACAGGGCTGTTATTTTTACATGACAGGGCTGTTATTTTTACAGGACAGGGCTGTTATTTTTACAGGACAGAGCTGTTTTTCTACAGGACAGGGCTGTTATTTTTACATGACAGGCCTGCTATTTTTACATGATAGGGCTGTTATTTTTACAGGACAGGGCTGTTATTTCTACAGGACAGGGCTGTTATTTTTACATGACAGGGCTGTTATTTTTACATGACAGGGCTGTTATTTTTACATGACAGGGCTGTTATTTCTACAGGACAGGGCTGTTCTTTCTACAGGACAGGGCTGTTATTTTTACATGACAGGGCTGTTATTTTTACATGACAGGGCTGTTATTTTTACATGACAGGGCTGTTATTTTTACAGGACAGGGCTGTTATTTCTACAGGACAGGCCTTGGTCCTGCCACTAATGTTTCCAGACACTGAATTAGAAGGGAGAGAAGTCAGATACCGCCATTATTATAAAATAAGGAAGTGGGCGGAGCGGTCAAGAGGTGAAAACTGGAGACAATGGTGGAGGAACCAAACAGGGAGGGATTAAGCTAAAATGTATGTAAAATGAGTAAGGATGAAACTGTATATAAACTGAGAGCTGAGAGGTGGAAAGTTAGATGCTCTGCAGACCACCTCGGCTATATTATCTGTGTAATAAAGTATATCTTAATTCTACAAAAACTCTGAAAGTACTTTTTGTTTTACTGCCGACACATACAATTTTCTACATCAAAGGCACTACTTAACCCCTCACATGTCCAGGCTTTCTGATGGCCACCATCCCACTTCTGACACCAATGTAGCAAACGGCGAGGCAGGGAAGCAAACCTGGGTCGCTGGCGTGAAAGGCAAACACCCTACACATCATGCCATTGGCACTAAGAGGGTTAACCCACTTGGTGGGAATTGTAACGTGGCTCATATTCTGAGGATCGTTGCACTATAGTGGAACAAATATGATACAATTACATATTTCATACGAAATGTGTCACGGACAGAAGAGGACCCAAGAGCGCAAGTTCAAATTCAGAGTTCTTTATTGAAGGTTTCAGGCGGGAAGAGGAGTGCCAGGGGTGTCAGGGGTTCCAGGGGTGCTTGGGGCTCTGGGGTTTTTCAGGGTCCTGTGGGTACCTGTGCTCCGGGGGTCACCAAATGTCCGGGGGTGTCCAGTCCAAATGCTTAGTGTGTGTGTTCCCCAGTGATGGAGCGGCGTATCGGGCTGAGGGTGGTGAAGCGTCTGGGCACGCTCATCTGGTGGTCGGAGACCTGGGGGAACACACACACAACAGCAATATGAATGGCAGGCAGAAGTACAGATCAGGGCTGGGCAAATATCGTGGTGAGAGACAGAAGGCAGAATCGAGTTACCGGAGGGGCTGAAGATCGGAGAGTAGTCGAGGTCCAGAAGGCAGGTCGGGATAGACGGGGCAGTAGAACAAGGAGGCAGTCAAGAAAGGATCGGTATCACAAACAGGAGTCAGAGCGCAGACAGGCAGGTTACTGGTCCGGGTTTGAAGACGATCTGACAGGGCTTGGCTGAAAAACAGGGCTTGATATACTGGGAGAGGTTAGTGGGGAAATGCAGTTCAGCTGGCAGAGTAATTAGAACAGAGTGAGGCAAGGTGAGGATGGTGAGTGGGAAATGCAGTGCAGCTGGCCAGGTAACAAGAGCAGAGCAGGGCGGAGCCAGGTGGAGCTCGTTAGGCAGAGTAGGGAGAGAGTGAGCAGAGTGGCAGAGAATTGAATGCAATTAATGTTGCTACCAGGGAGAGAGAGTGCTCATGACAAAATGTGAAATGTAGAACTATGATATATTCATATGCTATATGTTTTTGAATTTGACTTACCCAATCCCAGTTAGCGCCTGTCCCAGGATTCACTATACTATAATTACACCATACATATATCATTTCTCTACACACTTCACAATAATCTCACCTTTTAGCCTGAATTCACTACCAGAACATGTCAAATCATTGAGATGTTTCCCGTTCTGCTCAGAGAGCAACTTCCTGATGACGAGCGGTCTGTATCTATGTTCTAGGTGCAGTTGATCTCCCATTCTGCTCAGAGAGCAACTTCCTGATGACGAGCGGTCTGTATCTATGTTCTAGGTGCAGTTGATCTCCCATTCTGCTCAGAGAGCAACTTGTATTTGCCACATGCGCCGAATACAACAGGTGTAGACATTACAGTGAAATGCTTACTTACAAGCCCTTAACCAACAATGCAGTTTTTGAGTAGTATGAGAAATCACCCTGGATCTTTATTAAACCCCATAGTATTTCATACAGTAATGATGATCAGTAGTATGAGAAATCACCCTGGATCATTATTAAACCCCATAGTATTTCATACAGTAATGATGATCAGTAGTATGAGAAATCACCCTGGATCAATATTAAACCCCATAGTATTTCATACAGTAATGATGATCAGTAGTATGATAAATCACCGTGGATCATTATTAAACCCCATAGTATTTCATACAGTAATGATGATCAGTAGTATGAGAAATCACCCTGGATCATTATTAAACCCCATAGTATTTCATACAGTAATGATGATCAGTAGTATTAGAAATCACCCTGGATCATTATTAAACCCCATAGTATTTCATACAGTAATGATGATCAGTAGTATCAGAAATCACCCTGCATCATTCATCATGTCAGACATTTCCCTCTATTTCTCCCCACATGGAACTGCTGATGTAAAAGGGCTTCATAAATATATGATTGATATAACGTTGAACTCCCAACCTCCCAAACAGACTACAGTCTGTTACATTCTCACATTCTCCACAGATCTGGGAGGAATTCCCCTTTTATAATCTATAATGTATGGCAGTAATCTTACTTTGGGTCAAAGGGCATTGGTCCATTGATAACATTGAGAGGATTGTACATGGAGCAGTCATAGACAGACAGCTGGGTACTGGAGACTGCTCTCTGGGTCTGGGGGTTGGCAGTGCCCCCCTCCTCTCTCTCCTCAGAGACACTCATTTTAGGAGTGTGTTCCAACTTCCAGAATTACAGTGTGATAAAAAGACTCACACACCATTTAGGAGACACACACTTCCTTGATTAAACATATACTTACTAGAGTTTACAGGATATCCTGCTCTGTCCTCTCTCCAGTTTAGAGTTTATAGGATATCCTGCTCTGTCCTCTCTCCAGTTTAGAGTTTATAGGATATCCTGCTCTGTCCTCTCTCCAGTTTAGAGTTTATAGGATATCCTGCTCTGTCCTCTCTCCAGTTTAGAGTTTATAGGATATCCTGCTCTGTCCTCTCTCCAGTTTAGAGTTTATAGGATATCCTGCTCTGTCCTCTCTCCAGTTTAGAGTTTATAGGATATCCTGCTCTGTCCTCTCTCCAGTTTAGAGTTTATAGGATATCCTGCTCTGTCCTCTCTCCAGTTTAGAGTTATAGGATATCCTGCTCTGTCCTCTCTCCAGTTTAGAGTTTATAGGATATCCTGCTCTGTCCTCTCTCCAGTTTAGAGTTTATAGGATATCCTGCTCTGTCCTCTCTCCAGTTTAGAGTTTATAGGATATCCTGCTCTGTCCTCTCTCCAGTTTAGAGTTTATAGGATATCCTGCTCTGACCTTTCTCCAGTTTAGAGTTTATAGGATATCCTGCTCTGTCCTCTCTCCAGTTTAGAGTTTATATGATACCCTGCTCTGTCCTCTCTCCAGTTTAGAGTTTATAGGATATCCTGCTCTGTCCTCTCTCCAGTTTAGAGTTCATAGAATATCCTGCTCTTTCATCTACAAATATGTAATGACTGGACAAGAACAAATATACTTTTATATAGGTATTTTTTATTTTATTTTTTCACCTTTATTTAACCAGGTAAACCAGTTGAGAACAAGTTCTCATTTACAACTGCGACCTGGCCAAGATAAAGCAAAGCAGTGCGATAAAAACAACAACACAGAGTTACATATGGGGTAAAACAAAACAAAGTCAAAAATACAACAGAAATACATATAATATACAGTGTGCAAATTTAGCAAGTTATGGAGGTAAGGCAATAAAATAGGCTATAGAGCAAAATAATTACAATTAGTATTAACACTGGAATGATAGATGTGCAAGAGATGATGTGTAAATAGGGATACTGGGGTACAAATGAGCAAAATAAATAACAATATAGGGATGAGGTAGTTGGGCGGGCTAATTTCAGATGGGCTGTGTACAGGTGCAGTGATCGGTAAGGTGCTCTGACAACTGATGCTTAAAGTTAGTGAGGGAGATAAGTGTCTCCAGCTTCAGAGATTTTTGCAATTTGTTCCAGTCATTGGCAGCAGAGAACTGGAAGGAATTGCGGCCAAAGGAGGTGTTGGCTTTGGGGATGACCAGTGAGATATACCCGCTGGAGCGCAGACTACGGGTGGGTGTTGCTATGGTGACCAATGAGCTAAGATAAGGCGGGGATTTGCCTAGCAGTGATTTATAGATGGCCTGGAGCCAGTGGGTTTGGCGACGAATATGTAGTGAGGACCAGCCAACAAGAGCGTACAGGTCACAGTGGTGGGTATTATATGGGGCTTTGGAGACAAAACGGATGGCACTGTGATAGACTACATCCAATTTGCTGAGTAGAGTGTTGGAGGCTATTTTGTAAATGACATCGCCGAAGTCAAGGATCGGTAGGATAGTCAGATTTACGAGGGCATGTTTGGCAGCATGAGTGAAGGAGGCTTTGTTGCGAAATAGGAAACCGATTCTAGATTTAACTTTGGATTGGAGATTCTTAATGTGAGTCTGGAGGGAGAGTTTACAGTCTAACCAGACACCTAGATATTTGTAGTTGTCCACATACTCTAGGTCAGACCCATCGAGAGTAGTGATTCTAGTCGGGTGGGCGGGTGCAAGCAGCGTTCGGTTGAAGAGCATGCATTTAGTTTTACTAGTGTTTAAGAGCAGTTGGAGGCTACTGAAGGAGTGTTGTATGGAATTGAAGCTCGTTTGGAGGTTTGTTAACACAGTGTCCAATGAAGGGCCAGATGTATACAAAATGGTGTTGTCTGCGTAGAGGTGGATCTGAGAGTCACCAGCAGCAAGAGCGACGTCATTGATATACACAGAGAAAAGAGTCGGCCCAAGAATTGAACCCTGTGGCACCCCCATAGAGACTGCCATAGGTCCAGACAACAGGCCCTCCGATTTGACACATTGAACTCTATCTGAGAAGTAGTTGGTGAACCAGGCGAGGCAGTCATTTGAGAAACCAAGGCTATTTAGTCTGCCAATAAGAATGCGGTGGTTGACAGATTCGAAAGCCTTGGCCAGGTCAATGAAAACGGCTGCACAGTACTGTCTATTATCGATCGCGGTTATAATATCGTTTAGGACCTTGAGCGTGGCTGAAGTGCACCCATGACCAGCTCGGAAACCGGATTGCATAGCGGAGAAGGTACGGTGGGATTCGAAATGGTCGGTGATCTGTTTGTTGACTTGGCTTTCAAAAACTTTTGAAAGGCAGGGCAGGATGGATATGGGTCTGTAACAGTTTGGATCTAGAGTGTCACCCCCTTTGAAGAGGGGGATGACCGCGGCAGCTTTCCAATCTCTGGGGATCTCAGACGTTACGAAAGAGAGGTTGAACAGGCTAGTAATTGGGGTTGCGACAATTTCGGCGGCTAGTTTTAGAAAGAAAGGGTCCAGATTGTCTAGCCCAGATGATTTGTAGGGGTCCAGATTTTGCAGCTCTTTTAGAACATCAGCTGTCTGGATTTGTGTGAAGGAGAAGCGGGGGGGGCATGGGCAAGTTGCAGCGGAGGGTGCAGAGCTGGTGGCCGGGGTAGTGGTAGCCAGGTGGAAAGCATGGCCAGCCGTAGCAAAATGCTTGTTGAAATTCTCGATTATTGTAGATTTATCGGTGGTGATAGTGTTTCCTAGCCTCAGTGCAGTGGGCAGCTGGGAGGAAGTGCTCTTATTTTCCATGGACTTTACAGTGTCCCAAAACTTTTTGGAGTTAGTGCTACAGGATGCAAATTTCTGTTTGAAAAAGTTAGCCTTTGCTTTCCTAACTGCTTGTGTATATTGGTTCCTAACTTCCCTGAAAAGTTGCATATCGCGGGGGCTATTTGATGCTAATGCAGTACGCCACAGGATGTTTTTGTGCTGGTCAAGGGCAGTCAAGTCTGAGGAGAACCAGGGGCTATATCTGTTCTTAGTTCTGTATTTTTTGAATGGGGCATGTCTATTTAAGATTGAGAGGAAATTACTTTTAAAGAACAACCAGGCATCCTCTACTGACGGAATGAGATCTGTATCCATCCAGGATACCTGGGCCAGGTCAATTAGGAAGGCCTGCTCGCTGAAGTGTTTTTGGGAGCGTTTGACAGTGATAAGGGGTGGTCGTTTGACCGCGGACCCGTTACGGACGCAGGCAATAAGGCAGTGATCGCTGAGATCCTGGTTGAAGACAGCGGAGGTGTATTTAGAGGGTAAGTTAGTCAGGATGATATCTATGAGGGTACCCATGTTTACGGATTTAGGGTTGTACCTGGTAGGTTCGTTGATAATTTGTGTGAGATTGAGGGCATCTAGTTTAGATTGTAGGATGGCCGGGGTGTTAAGCATATCCCAATTTAGGTCACCAAGCAGTACGAACTCTGAGGATAGATGGGGGGCAATCAATTCACATATGGTATCCAGGGCACAGCTGGGGGCTGAGGGGGGTCTGTAGCAAGCGGCAACAGTGAGAGATTTATTTCTGGAAAGGTGGATTTTTAGAAGTAGAAGCTCAAACTGTTTGGGCACAGACCTGGATAGTATGATGGAGCTCTGCAGGCTATCTCTACAGTAGATTGCAACTCCACCCCCTTTCACAGTTCTATCTAGACGGAAAATGTTATAGTTGGGGATGGAAATTTCAGAATTTTTGGTGGCCTTCCTAAGCCAGGATTCAGACACTGCTAGAACATCAGGGTTGGCGGAGTGTGCTAACGCAGTGAATAACTCAAACTTAGGAAGGAGGCTTCTGATATTTATGTGCAGAAAACCAAGACTTTTACGGTTACAGAAGTCAACAAATGATAGCTCCTCTGGAGTAGGAGTGATACTGGGGGCTGCAGGGCCTGGGTTAGTCTCTACATCACCAGAGGAACAGAGGAGGACTAGAATAAGGATACGACTAAAGGCTTTAAGAACTGGTCTTCTAGTGCGTTGGGTACATAGAATAAAGGGGGCAGTTCTCCGGGCGTTGTAGAAAAGATTCAGGGCATTATGTACAGAAAAGGATATGGAAGGATATGAGTACAGTTCAGGTAACCCTAAGCGTTGGGTAACAATGAAAGAGATAGCGTCATTGGAGGCATCGATTGAGCCGGTCTCGGCGTGTATGGGGGGAGGAACAAAGGAACTATATGAGGCAGTTTGAGAGAGAGACTTGGGGTTCTACAGTGAAATTGTATAATAAGAAGTAACCCAAACAGCAATAGGCAAGGCATAATTGACATGGGAGAGAGGCATAAAGCAGTCACAGGTGTTATTAGAGAGAGCTAAGACACAACTGGAAATAGAGATAACGTTTGGGCTAAGACTAAACAGAATAAACAGGACAGGGTACCGTGTAAAGGAACAGTCCAGCAGGCATCAGCTGTGCAGCTGAGTGATCATAAGGTCCAGTGAACAGCAATATGTGAGTCCGAGAGCAGTTCAAATTGGTGCTTCAGCACAGCTAGCAGGGAGCACAGTTGTAGTTTGCGTGTGCTAGCGGGCCGGGGCTGGCAGATGGATCTTCGTGGTCGTCGCAACGGGAAGCCTGTTGAAACCACATCAGACTATTTCGTCGGCAAACCAGTCGTGTTGGATCGGCGGGGCTCAGTGTCAACACTAGGAGGTCCCGTCCGGTTGACAGAGAGGTAGATAGCCGGGAGATGGGCCTGAGGCTAGCTCAAGGCTAACTGGTGCTTGCTATAGGGCAATGGTAATCAGCAAACAACAGGTTGCAGCTAGCTAGCTGGTTGTGATGAGCCGGCGCTAGGGTCCAGTGATTCCGGCAGAAAGTCCAATAAGCTCTGGGTCGATAGCACGCTGGGTCGATAGCACGCTGTGCAGACTGGCCGACGAATTGTCCAGGCTAGAGCTAGAGCTGGCTGGTGGATAGTGTAGGCCACGGACAGTGGTGAAGACGCTAACGTTGACTAATAGCAGGTAGCCAGGTAGCCATTCAGATTGCGGCTACACTCGTTTCAGCTTACGGTTCTTGATGAAAGTTATAAAGAAATAATAGAATCCTTTCCACGTTGGATGAGGCGGGTTGCAGGAAAGTATATTTAGTTAAAGAATGAAAGTAAAAAAAAATAATTGAGAAATATATACAAAATAGACAAAAAAAACAAGAAACGGGATATTTACACAGGACGAAGAAATAAAAGCGACCGCACTGCTACGCCATCTTGGTGTGTAGAAAGCATATAGGTATGCTTTCTACACACCATGAGGATAAACCATTAACCATGAGGTGTAGCTAACTGTTTTCTTTACTGACAACTGGGGTTAGAGACAGACAGAGACTGAGAGAGACACAGACATCAAATACTCATGATCTTTGACCTTCCACCATTTCAGGCTTTTTTCACAGAAATTGCATGGTAACACTTTACATGGCAGATGATAGGCATTAAAATACATTCATAAAGCCCTTGACCATTTTAAATAATAGTATTTACATTTTCGTCATTTAATATATGCTCTTATCCAAAGATACTCAAGGGCACATGTACAGTTTTTTTACCTAGTCAGCTCAGGGTTTCGAACTAGCAACCTTTTGGTTACTGGTCCAACACCCTTATCCGCTAGGCTACCTGCCACCAGTGTATGATGGGCATCTTACAACAACTACAGCTGACATTATTGTGGTCATGTTAAGTATTTAGTTTTTTATTGGGAACCCCAAATAGTCGTTGCCAAGGCAATCATTTTTTTATTTTTTTATTTTTTTATTCAGGCTGCAAAGTAAGGATCCTACCAGGGATTATTCATGTATGATGTTAGTAGAATGTATACATTGGGATAGTAGTAAGGATCCTACCAGGGATTATTTATGTATGATGTTGGTAGAATGTATACATTGGGATAGTAGTAAGGATCCTACCAGGGATTATTCATGTATGATGTTGGTAGAATGTATACATTGGGATAGTAGTAAGGATCCTACCAGGGATTATTTATGTATGATGTTGGTAGAATGTATACATTGGGATAGTAGTAAGGATCCTACCAGGGATTATTTATGTATGATGTTGGTAGAATGTATACATTGGGATAGTTAGTAGTAAGAGGCCGGTGGGTAAATGACTAAGATTCAAGCCTCCTGTCAATTAGGGAGATTTGTTTCTTTATTGTGTGTTTAGTTGTACCTTTACCTTCCTGTAGTTGGCCATTTGGAAGGATTCTGTATGGAGAAAGGTCTAAAATCACTCCCAAAGTGTTCTCCAACTCATAAAACATTTTAGATAAAGGCTCAGTGCCGTTATCCTCACAAGGGAGGTATTGAAAGGGAGTGTCAAATTTGACCCCTACCTTTTTGAGAATTTTTTTATTTTTTGTTAAACAAAATCTCTTTCTCTGAGCAATTTCTCTTAGCAATTGTATAAAATCATTTAATTTCCATTTTTTTTGGCATACAATATAGCTCAGTATTTGAATTATTTATTTTATACAGTCATTTTTACTCATCTTTATCAAGGGAGTCAATAATTTGGAACCCCATTTTATGGTTCAAAGTTAGAGATATGTTGAAACTGGATCCATCATAATGATTCTACATTTTAAAGTATGCCATGGCCTTTACTGGCCAAAGGTTAAACTACTGTTATGTTAATGCTATACTATGGTGTTGTGCCACTAGACTTTGACCAGATATTATTGCATCCAAAGATCAACTGTACCTAGAACACAGATACAGAGCCACTTGTCATCAGGAAGGTGCTCTCTCAGCAGAACGGAAAATATCTCAATGACTTGACATGTTCTGGTTGTGAATTCAGGCTACAAGGTAAGAATCTTCCAAGGGATTATTGTAAAGTGTGTAGGGAAATTAAATATATGGTGTTATTATAGTATAGAGAATGACAGTAAAACACTCAGATCTAACAGTCCATTTCACCTGGGACAGGTACGTGACAGTTCAATCATACAAAATGGCGCTAACTGGGCGTAGGCAAGTCAGATTCAAAAACATATTGTTGTTCATATCTCGTATTATATGATTTGTATATCGTGGTTATTTTACAATTTGTAAAAATGTTAATGTATCATAGTTCTAAATCATCTTTCAGAATGTCAGAACATTTGTTGTTTTCAAAATTACAATGAGCTCATACTTCCTGTGTAATTTGGTATGAAACCTGAACGTACTTTTCTTAACATTGATATTATGAATTAAATTCAATAATATCATAATAATAGCAGACCTGTTGAACAAAGCAACACACTAGAATGAGTGGAATTATTACAAGAGAAAGTGAGACATTATTATTATTAATATTATATTATTATGTTATTATTATTATTATTATTATTATTATTATTATTATTAGTGTTATTATTATTATTATTATTATTATTATTATTATTGTTATTATTATTAATAGCTTCACTACATGGAGAAAAGGTGAAAAATATCAGTTATGACTACATGTGATTGCATTAAATCACCTGACTGTTTGGATGTGTCTGTTAGTAAATGTTTGATTTCTAAGAGATAAATTAGAAGAATTGACCTTCAATAATTAGTTGTCACTGTGTTAACAACAACCAACATGCTGGATCTCTGTTTAGGGGTCAGTGGTCTAAAATGAGTCTCTCTGGGGAGAGAGAGGAGGGGGTCCCTGCCTCTAAAATGAGTCTCTCTGGGGAGAGAGAGGTGGGGGGCCCTGCCTCTAAAATTAGTCTCTCTGGGGAACATGACACCAAAGCTAAGAGGTGAGATGACAATATTTTTTAAGAATTTATAAGGAGTTTATTTCTAATACGTTATATCCACAATTTTTTCACGTTTGTTATTTTACATCAGAAATGATTGCTTATTTGTACCTTCATGTGTCTGTCAATTATTGTTGTTCTAAGACTTTAATTAATAGATTTTTGTGTATGAATTTTTGTTTTGCAAAACGCTATATAGCTGGAATGAAATGTTTGTATCCTGTATATTTGGCTGTGATATGTGGATGTCTCACCAGCACACACACACACACACACACACACACACACACACACACACACACACACACACACACACACACACACACACACACACACACACACACACACACACACACACACACACACACATCTTTACCAGCATACACCCACATCTTTACCATCATACACACGCGAATCTATAGAAGTTTTGCATGACACAATCATTGATCCTACTCTTAGTTATTGTCTAATATGATGTCATGCATAACCTTATTGTTTTTACTTATTCTGATCGTTGTTACAAGCAGAATTTTGACAATATTACCGTCAAATCAACACACTCAAAAAGGGTTCTGTCACTTGCTTAATAAATGGAACCACTAAAAGTTCTATATAGAGTCCCTTTTATAGGGTTCTTTAATCAGAACTCTAGAGGTTCTTCTTCCCTGAACCAAAATGGTTCCATATAGAACCCTGCATGGTGTCATTTATGAATTATGGCTACTAATGTTAAATAGGAATATTTTTTGCTAAGAATATAATTGATAGGAAAATTGGAATGGTTGAAAAATCCCAATATTCATTTAAAATTATCCTTAGAAATAGCAGTGCTGGGGATTTGGAAAGCCATAGTCAGTCAATCAACAACAGAATAATACTCTTATGATAAATATGTATCTTTAACTAATTATTATTATTATTATTATTATTATTATTATTATTATTATTATTATTATTATTATTATTATTATATATATAAAAAAGTAATTACTGTGTATAAAAGTATTGTATGGGGGGTAGAATTGATCTTGGTTATATGCAAACACACTGGTGGCCAGGGAGGCATCTTTTTGTTTGAACAATGGCCCACGTCAACTCTGGCTGACTTCTTTACAAAACAATACATTACAATACAATACAACTTTGTCCATTAGTTACAGAAAACAACAAAAACATGTATTCTGCTCCGTTCTTAACCCCCCAAACAGCAGACCTCACACATACAGTTGAGACCAGCACAGGTTCAAGCTGCAGTGCAGGGCCCCTGGATGGAGAGCATGTTGTGGGGTTAAGGGCCTTGCTCAAGGGCCCAACGAAAGGTGAATGTTTTGAGGACGTGAACACAACAGCCCTCCAGTGATCAGATCAATTCCGCCCGTTCTTTCCAGCGCCTGGCCCGGGATTCAAACTGGACACTTTTCGGCCACAGGTCCAACACCTGCCACAGCTCCAATTAATTTGCCAGACTGAGCCAAACATAGATAGATAGTGTGTTAAAAGTCATGGAATGATTAACTAGGCTATTGAATCACCAACACTTACTATACATCATTATTATACAGAAATCATTGTCAAAAGCTGAAGAGATACTGTTGCATGTAGATCTATTTTATTTATGGATTGATCATATAGAAATATAGAAACATTATTTTAACTACTCCAAAGCAATTACATGTGGCACAGGAACCACTGACTCACTGCATTATTCTATAGTATTATCAAGACACCTGCTGTTAACTCTTAACTGGTTAGGACAGCTCATGAGGTGTCCTAAATATCTGCCGACTAGGTGGGACTAGAGGCTTCATGCATAGCTTTAATTTATACCAATAAGTGTAAAATGTCTTTCTTCTCAGCACTTATACGACCAATGTTCTACTCTGAGACACTTTGTTATTAAAAAACTTTGAATGTTTGTTTTACATATAAAAATAAATAAATGAATATTACTAATGTAAGCCAGTGTAAAGACTGGGTTATGTATGCACTCACTAACTGTAAGTCGCTCTGGATAAGAGCGTCTGCTAAGTGATTAAAATGTAAATGTATTGTGTTGCACTGCTCATGTCCGCGTTCTGGAACTGTCCGCGTCCCCGTACAGAACTGCCCGCGTCCACGTACGGTTTGGCGCCAAGCATATTGTCCAGTTACGCGCAGAGTGGTCTGAGGTGATCTTGGGGAATAACGACGGAGTTCGTTACAGTGTTGAGACGCCGAAGTTTATTGTTCAATTTGCTTTTTGCGTAATGGTCAGTGACAGTATGAGTGTAGCCAGATCCTTTTCAGTCGCTATTCTTGGTTAATTGTGTGGTTCACCGGATTCGTCATCATCCTCGAGGGACAGACGAACGACCTGCTAGTTAGCCAAGCTAGTCGGTACAGCTAGCTAAGCTAGCTACTCTACCAGCAGCATCCTAGTTATCCTAGCTACCACTACATCATCACCGGCTGCCTGCATTTCTTGTGGACCGATGGAGCTCCCGGGTTGTTTCTTCCACCTGTTAAATACCGTGGAGGGCTTCTCCCTCTCTCGTTGACGGATGCTGGCTACCTACCATCCCTCTGTCCGGTTCTCCTCTCTTCACTAGATGGACAGTAACTTTAGTGTTTAACCCCTCTGTGTCCAAGGACCAAACTTTTTTGTAATATTTTCGGGCGCCCCAAGGTTTTTATTGTTTGTAAAACTTTAGTGGAGAGCTCTCAATTTGCCGGATTTTAGGTATATAAAGTGCCTTCAGAAAGTATTCACACCCCTTGACTTTTTCCACATTTTGTTATGTTAAAGCCTGAATTTAAAATGCATAAAATTCAGATTTATTTGGTCACTGGCCTACACACAATACCCCATAATGTCAAAATGGAATTATGTTTTACGAAGTCTTTACAAATGTAATTAAAAATGAAAAGCTGAAATGTCTTGAATCAGTAAGTATTCAACCCCTTTGTTATGGCAAGCCTGAAAAGTTTCAGGAGTAGAAATGCGCTTAACAAGTCACATAATAAGCAGTAGGAGTGCGTGGGTGAAATCACTGGGGAAGACAAGACAGAAAAATGCATATTACAATCTACAGTTGAAGTCTGAAGTTTACATACACCTTAGCCAAATACATTTAATCAGTTTTTCACAATTCCTGACTCCTGAATCCTAGTAAGAATTCCCTGTCTTAGGTCAGTTAGGCTCACCACTTTATTTTAAGAATGTGAAATGTCTTTCATCACATTCCTAGTGGGTCAAAAGTTTACATACACTCAATTAGTATTTGGTAGCGTTGCCTTTAAATTGTTCAACTTGGGTCAAATGTTTCGGGTAGCCTTCCACAAGCTTCCCACAGTAAGTTGGGTGAATTTTGGCCCATTCCTCCTGACAGAGCTGGTGTAACTGAGTCAGGTTTGTAGGCCTCCTTGCTCGCACACGCTTTTTCAGTTCTGCCCTCAAATGTTCTAAAGGATTGAGGTCAGGGCTTTGTGATGGCCACTCCAATACCTTGACTTTGTTGTCCTTAAGCCATTTTGCCACAACTTTGGAAGTATGCTTGGGGTCATTGTCCATTTGGAAGACCCATTTGTGACCAAGCTTTAACTTCCTGACTGATGTCTTGAGATGTTGCTTCAATATATCCACATAATTTTCATTCCTCATGATGCCATCTATTTTGTGAAGTGCACCAGTCCCGTCTGCAGCAAAGCACCCCAACAGCAAAATGCTGCCACCCCGTGCTTCACGGTTGGGATGGTGTTCTTTGGCTTGCAAGCAACCCCCTTTTTCCTCCAAACATAACAATGGTCATTATGGCCAAACAGTTCTATTTTTGTTTCATCAGACCAGAGGACATTTCTCGAAAAAGTATGATCTTCGTCCCCATGTGCAGTTGCAAACCGTAGTCTGGCTTTTTTATGGCGGTTTTGGAGCAGTGGCTTCTTCCTTGCTGAGTGGCCTTTCAGGTTATGTCGATATAGGACTTGTATTACTGTGGATATAGATACTTTTGTACGTGTTTCCTCCAGCATCTTCACAAAGTCCTTTGCTGTTGTTCTGGGATTGCATTTCACTTTTCGCACCAAAGTACGTTCATCTCTAGGAGACAGGACGCATCTCCTTCCTGAGCGGTATGACAGCTGTGTGGTCCCATGGTGTTTATACTTGCGTACTATTGTTTGTACAGATGAACGTGGTACCTTCAGGCATTTGGAAATTGCTCAAGAGTTTGCAAAGCTGTCATCAAGGCAAAGGGTGGCTACTTTGAAGAATCTCAAATATAAAATATTTTTTGATTTGTTTAACACTTTTTTGGTTACTACATGATTCCATGTGTGTTATTTCATAGTTTTGATGTCTTCACTATTTTTCTACAATGTAGAAAATAGTAAAAATTAAGAAAAACCCTTAAATGAGTAGCTGTGTCCAAACCTTTGACTGGTACTGTATATATGTATTTATTTTTACACATACACTATATATACAAAAGTATGTGGACACCCCATCAAATTAGTGGTTTCGTCTATTTCAGTCGCACCCGTTGCTGACAGGTGTATAAAATCGAGCACACAGCCATGCAATCTCCATAGACAAACATTAGCAGTAGAATAGCTTTACTGAAGAGCTCAGTGACTTTCAACGTGGCACGGTCATAGGATGCAACATTTCCAACAAGCTCGCCGCCATTGGACTCTGGAGCAGTGGAAACACGATCTCTGGAGTGATGAATCACGCTTCACCATCTGGCAGTCCGCCAGACAAATCTGGGTTTGGCGGATGCCAGGAGAACGCTACCTGCCCTAATGCATAGTGCCAACTGTAAAGTTTGGTGGAGGAGGAATAATGGTCTGGGGCTGTTTTTCGTGGTTCGGGCTAGGCCCCTTAGTTCCAGTGAAGGGAAATCTTAACGCTACCGCATACAATGACATTCTAGACGATTCTGTGCACAAAGCAAGGTCCATACAGAAATGGTTTGAACTGGAAGAACTTGACTGGCCTGCACAGAGCCCTGACCTCAACCCCATCGAACACCTTGGGAATGCCTACTGCGAGCCAGGCCTAATCGCCCAACATCAGTGCCCGACCTCACTAATTCTCTTGTTGCTGAATGGAAGTAAATCCCCGCAGCAATGTTCCAACATCTAGTGGAAAGCCTTCTCAGAAGAGTGGAGGCTGGTATAGCAGCAAAGGGGGAACCAACTCCATATTAATGGCCACGATTTTGGAATGAGATGTTGGACCAGGAGGTGTAATGAGATGTTGGACCAGCAGGTGTAATGAGATGTTGGACCAGCAGGTGTAATGAGATGTTGGAGCAGCAGGTGTAATGAGATGTTGGACCAACAGGTGTAATGAGATGTTGGACCAGCAGGTGTAATGAGATGTTGGACCAGCAGGTGTAATGAGATGTTGGACCAGCAGGTGTAATGAGATGTTGGACCAGGAGGTGTAATGAGATGTTGGACAAGCAGGTGTAATGAGATGTTGGACAAGCAGGTGTAATGAGATGTTGGACCAGCAGGTGTAATGAGATGTTGGAGCAGCAGGTGCAATGAGATGTTGGACCAGGAGGTGTAATGAGATGTTGGACCAGCAGGTGTAATAAGATGTTGGAGCAGCAGGTGTAATGAGATGTTGGACCAGGAGGTGTAATGAGATGTTGGAGCAGCAGGTGTAATGAGATGTTGGACCAGCAGGTGTAATGAGATGTTGGCCAGCAGGTGTAATGAGATGTTGGACCAGCAGGTGTAATGAGATGTTGGACCAGTAGGTGTAATGAGATGTTGTACCAGCAGGTGTAATGAGATGTTGGACCAGCAGGTGTAATGAGATGTTGGACCAGCAGGTGTAATGAGATGTTGGACAAGCAAGTGTAATGAGATGTTGGACAAGCAGGTGTAATGAGATGTTGGACCAGCAGGTGTAATGAGATGTTGGAGCAGCAGGTGTAATGAGATGTTGGACCAGGAGGTGTAATGAGATGTTGGACCAGCAGGTGTAATAAGATGTTGGAGCAGCAGGTGTAATGAGATGTTGGACCAGGAGGTGTAATGAGATGTTGGAGCAGCAGGTGTAATGAGATGTTGGACCAGCAGGTGTAATGAGATGTTGGACCAGCAGGTGTAATGAGATGTTGGAGCAGCAGGTGTAATGAGATGTTGGACCAGCAGGTGTAATGAGATGTTGGACAAGCAGGTGTAATGAGATGTTGGACAAGCAGGTGTAATGAGATGTTGGACCAGCAGGTGTAATGAGATGTTGGAGCAGCAGGTGTAATGAGATGTTGGACCAGGAGGTGTAATGAGATGTTGGACCAGAAGGTGTAATGAGATGTTGGACCAGCAGGTGTAATGAGATGTTGGACCAGCAGGTGTAATGAGATGTTGGACCAGTAGGTGTAATGAGATGTTGGGCCAGCAGGTGTAATGAGATGTTGGACCAGCAGGTGTAATGAGATATTGGACCAGCAGGTGTAATGAGGTGTTGGACCAGCAGGTGTAATGAGATGTTGGACCAGTAGGTGTAATGAGATGTTGGAGCAGCAGGTGTAATGAGATATTGGACCAGCAGGTGTAATGAGATGTTGGACCAGCAGGTGTAATGAGATGTTGGACCAGCAGGTGTAATGAGATGTTGGACAAGCAGGTGTAATGAGATGTTGGACAAGCAGGTGTAATGAGATGTTGGACCAGCAGGTGTAATGAGATGTTGGAGCAGCAGGTGTAATGAGATGTTGGACCAGGAGGTGTAATGAGATGTTGGACCAGCAGGTGTAATAAGATGTTGGAGCAGCAGGTGTAATGAGATGTTGGACCAGGAGGTGTAATGAGATGTTGGAGCAGCAGGTGTAATGAGATGTTGGACCAGCAGGTGTAATGAGATGTTGGCCAGCAGGTGTAATGAGATGTTGGACCAGCAGGTGTAATGAGATGTTGGAGCAGCAGGTGTAATGAGATGTTGGAGCAGCAGGTGTAATGAGATGTTGGACCAGCAGGTGTAATGCGATGTTGGACCAGCAGGTGTAATGAGATGTTGGAGCAGCAGGTGTAATGAGATGTTGGACCAGCAGGTGTAATGAGATGTTGGACAAGCAGGTGTAATGAGATGTTGGACAAGCAGGTGTAATGAGATGTTGGACCAGCAGGTGTAATGAGATGTTGGAGCAGCAGGTGTAATGAGATGTTGGACCAGGAGGCGTAATGAGATGTTGGACCAGCAGGTGTAATGAGATGTTGGACCAGCAGGTGTAATGAGATGTTGGACCAGCAGGTGTAATGAGATGTTGGACCAGTAGGTGTAATGAGATGTTTGGCCAGCAGGTGTAATGAGATGTTGGACCAGCAGGTGTAATGAGATATTGGACCAGCAGGTGTAATGAGGTGTTGGACCAGCAGGTGTAATGAGATGTTGGACCAGTAGGTGTAATGAGATGTTGGAGCAGCAGGTGTAATGAGATATTGGACCAGCAGGTGTAATGAGATGTTGGACCAGCAGGTGTAATGAGATGTTGGACCAGCAGGTGTAATGAGATGTTGGACCAGTAGGTGTAATGAGATGTTGGGCCAGCAGGTGTAATGAGATGTTGGACCAGCAGGTGTAATGTGATATTGGACCAGCAGGTGTAATGAGGTGTTGGACCAGCAGGTGTAATGAGATGTTGGACCAGTAGGTGTAATGAGATGTTGGAGCAGCAGGTGTAATGAGATATTGGACCAGCAGGTGTAATGAGATGTTGGAGCAGCAGGTGTAATGAGATATTGGACCAGCAGGTGTAATGAGATGTTGGACCAGCAGGTGTAATGAGATGTTGGACCAGCAGGTGTAATGAGATGTTGGACCAGCAGGTGTAATGAGATGTTGGACCAGCAGGTGTAATGAGATGTTGGACCAGCAGGTGTAATGAGATGTTGGACCAGCAGGTGTAATGAGATGTTAGACCAGCAGGTGTCCACATACTTTTGATCATGTAGTGTATGTTTGGTGAAGTAATAAAGAAGGTGTAATATTTTGGGTAGATGTTCCTAGAACAGATTATAACTATATATGGACATATTATAAAGTATGTGAATGAATAAACTCTTAAGGATTAAAGTGTAACTGAGATGAGGAAGTGAATCAGGAGGCTCAATATTAGGAGGGTGTTCTTAATGTTTTTTACACTGATTGTTTGTTGCTTTATGTAATGGCATATATTTAAATGCTTTGTGTAATGTCACATAATTTAATGCTTTATGCAATGGCATATATTTTAATGTTTTATGTAATGTATTTTATCTATTGAAATATAATTTTGATATATTTTAAAATGTATTTTCATGGTGATTTATTATGTTTTTCAGAATCTCGAACCAAACTCTGAGATCAGTCTCTCCAGTACCAAGTCATCTGTCCATTAAAAGTGACATCTCTATGGATTATCCTATACATTTTAGTGATGGATCAGTGACCTTTGACCCTAGGTAAGTTACTGGTCAGAATTGATGATATTACTATTGAAGAGTAGAATCAATGATGCAATGATCCGTTTTGATGAACAGTTTATTTGTATTCTGGGGTAACATACTATATTGTTAAAATTCCATAGGTGTTATATTTAACAGCTCAGTCATTTAACATATGCTTTTATCCAGAGCAACATAGAAGCACAAGTAGGGTTAAGTGCCTTGCTCAAGGGCACATTGGCAGATTTTTCACCTAGTCGGCTCAGGGATTTGAACCAGCGACCTTTCAGTTTACTGGCCCAATGCTCTTAATGCTAGGCTACCTGCCTTTCAGTTACTGGCCCAATGCTCTTAATGCTAGGCTACCTGCCTTTCAGTTACTGGCTCTTAACGCTAAGCTACCTGCCGTGACAGGTTGAATCAGATGTGCTAGCTCTCAAACTGCTGCAGGTCAATGTAGTGACGGGGAAACAAAGCTTCCTGATGCAAAGAGGCTTTCCAACCAATTGTGTCAAATAGGTTAATTGCTCTGAGCTTCTTTATTCATTCACACAATGCACATTAGTGACATCTGCTGGTCAGAAATAAATAACAATGTGTGATTATCAGATAGAGGTATTTTTTTCTCAACTGATTTGATCAAAACGCTGTAGCGGTAAGTCGTTGGCTTTAATAGCCTACAGTCAGTTCACATCTTACATCATGCTTCGTTTTCTGCCTTCAAGTGGACTATTTTTCAAAAATGGAATATGGTATTATTGAGGATGTTTAAGAGAAAAACTTATACTATACTAAATAAAACAAATTATTTGAACAATAGTGCAGAAAGTGTGGTTTCACAAAACTATTTTCAAAATAGTGTCCATTCAACGGGATTCGAACTCATACTCCCACATCCTGGAATGTTCCATAGTTCCCTACTCTACCAGCTAAGACACCAGTCAGGTGAAATTATTTGTACAAAATCCTAACTAAATGTATAAGTATGGTAAACAGTAGCGGTCGGTGTATGAAAGCAGCTTAATCGAAGAAAGCACCAGAACCACGGTGAAATCAGTGGGATCTCGCATTTTGCAACACATGGTTTAAAAAAGCATGTGATCAAACGAAGCTTCGGACATCATTGATGACGTACTTCTGATAAAGTGATACATGCATCGGCACACTGATTCGAAGTTAGCTGCTTAGCGATTTCAACGCATGTCTTGGAGCTCCAGTATGAAACGTAACATCACTAGATCACTGAGGAGAGAATTGAGAACCACTGACTTAGTCAACCGTTCTCAATTGACACAAGGCCATACGTGAGTCGTTCACAAGACACCGTCACTGGCCATAGTCCTGTGTATTAACAGTCATTGCATAACACAACACATTAGAATAGATCAACTGGAATGATACTCACTCACTGTTACACAAAAAGAGCTTTGAACAAACCACACCCCAAAATGTTTGAATGAGCCACTGCCCCTACATTTAAATTATCACTAAAAAGCTAATAACCCTTTTGTGAACGGCAAAGAACCATTGAATGGCTTGAAGGGTTCTTTGAGTCATTATGGTTCCACATAGAACCATCACCCTTCCCAAAGAACCCCTGCGGAACCCTCTTTTCTTAGTGTGTACATTCTATACTTTTGAAGATTTCTACAATCTGAGTTCATATAGTTTAGTAATACCACTGTGGACATGTTTCTACAACCTTCTGAGTTCATATAGTTTATTAATAACACTGTGGACATGTTTCTACAACCTTCTGAGTTCATATAGTTTAGTAATACCACTGTGGACATGTTTCTACAACCTTCTGAGTTCATATAGTTTAGTAATACCACTGTGGACATGTTTCTACAACCTGAGTTCATATAGTTTAGTAATACCACTGTGGACATGTTTCTACAACCTTCTGAGTTCATATAGTTTAGTAATACCACTGTGGACATGTTTCTACAACCTGAGTTCATATAGTTTAGTAATACCACTGTGGACATGTTTCTACAACCTTCTGAGTTAATATAGTTTATTAATACCACTGTGGACACGTTTCTACAACCTTCTGAGTTCATATAGTTTAGTAATACCACTGTGGACATGTTTCTACAACCTTCTGAGTTCATATAGTTTAGTAATACCACTGTGGACATGTTTCTAGAACCTTCTGAGTTCATATAGTTTATTAATACCACTGTGGACATGTTTCTACAACATTCTGAGTTCATATAGTTTAGTAATACCACTGTGGACATGTTTCTACAACCTTCTGAGTTCATATAGTTTAGTAATACCACTGTGGACATGTTTCCACAACCTTCTGAGTTCATATAGTTTCGTAATACCACTGTGGACATGTTTCTACAACCTTCTGAGTTCATATAGTTTAGTAATACCACTGTGGACATGTTTCTACAACCTTCTGAGTTCATATAGTTTAGTAATAGCACTGTGGACATGTTTCGACAACCTGAGTTCATATAGTTTAGTAATACCACTGTGGACATGTTTCTACAACCTTCTGAGTTAATATAGTTTATTAATACCACTGTGGACATGTTTCTACAACCTTCTGAGTTCATATAGTTTAGTAATACCACTGTGGACATGTTTCTACAACCTTCTGAGTTCATATAGTTTGGTAATACCACTGTGGACATGTTTCCACAACCTTCTGAGTTCATATAGTTTAGTAATACCACTGTGGACATGTTTCTACAACCTTCTGAGTTCATATAGTTTAGTAATACCACTGTGGACATGTTTCTACAACCTTCTGAGTTCATATAGTTTAGTAATACCACTGTGGACATGTTTCTACAACCTTCTGAGTTCATATAGTTTAGTAATACCACAGTGGACATGTTTCTACAACCTGAGTTCATATAGTTTAGTAATACCACTGTGGACATGTTTCTACAACCTTCTGAGTTCATATAGTTTAGTAATACCACTGTGGACATGTTTCTACAACCTGAGTTCATATAGTTTAGTAATACCACTGTGGACATGTTTCTACAACCTTCTGAGTTCATATAGTTTAGTAATACCACTGTGGACATGTTTCTACAACCTTCAGAGTTCATATAGTTTAGTAATACAATCTCTCTCTCTCCTTTATCTCTGTAGTGGAAGGTCTACTCTGTTAGAGGATCAGTATTAACATCTACAATCTCTCTCTCCTTTATCTCTGTAGTGGAAGGTCTACTCTGTTAAAGGATCAGTATTAACATCTACAATCTCTCTCTCTCCTTTATCTCTATAGTGGAAGGTCTACTCTGTTAGAGGATCAGTATTAACATCTACAATCTCTCTCTCCTTTATCTCTGTAGTGGAAGGTCTACTCTGTTAGAGGATCAGTCCAGGTGTGCAGTGTGTCATCAGGTGCTGAGGGATCCAGTCTCTATCACCTGTGGACACGGGTTCTGCAGACAGTGCATCACCAGATACTGGGAGAAACCTGCTCCTTCAGGAGACTATGACTGTCCTCAGTGTAGAAAGAGATCCAGAACACGGCCTGTACTACAGCAGCTGAGTCAACCCAAGAAAACAAGAGGCTCTGAAAACAGTAAGACCACTTGCACACGTGGGCCAAGTCAATACCTTAATATGATTTACAGTAGGTAACTACAATATTATGAGATAATAGAAGTTACTGTAGTTGTGGAAGGCCCACTTTTCATCCTGTCAATGAATGTTTCTGATACACATCATTTTTCCTCTTCCCTTGTAGTGGATGACAACCTGCAGAGAGCTATAGTAAACCATAAAGACTGAAATGGAGGTATGAATGTGTGATAGAAGGCATGGAAAAAGCAGGGAACCAAACTCCCCTCAACAGGATTTACACAGAGCTCTACATCACAGAGGGAGAGAGTGAAGGGGTTAACAATGAACATGAGGTGTGGCAGCTAGAGACAGCATCCAGGACACCAACCTCACATGACACAGCAATCCACTGCAATGACATCTTTAAACCCTTACCAGGCCAAGAGAGAAGCATCAGAACTGTGCTGACGAAGGGCATCGCTGGCATCGGAAAAACAGTCTCTGTGCAGAAGTTCATCCTAGATTGGGCTGAAGAGAAGGCGAACCAAGATGTGGATATCATATTTGTGCTTCCTTTCCGGGAGCTGAACTTGATTAAAGATCTCCAGTACAGTCTTCTCAGACTTTTAAATGGCTTCCACACAGAACTAGACATAGGCAATGCAAAGAAACTCACTGCCTGTAAAGCTATCTTCATCTTTGATGGTTTGGATGAAAGCAGACTTCCATTGGATTTCCAGCGCAACGAAATGGTGTCTGATGTCACACAGACTTTCTCAGTGTTCAGCACTGGCCTACATGCTACAGATATCAGAGGAGGTTCTGGATGTGTTTGACCTGAAGCAATACAAGACATCACAGGAGGGTCGTAGGAGACTGCTCCCGGCTGTGAGGCGCTGCAGGAAAGCTCTGTAAGTAATATCCCACACCAAAATAAATTGTAGTTATAGCAGTATTTTAATTAGCTGACCAAACTTTCTATCAGCTGAAAACTCTTCAACAACCTATAACTGATCAGAAAAAGTTGAGCCATGTATGCACGGCGTACATATTAGTCATGCAGGGCTAACAGCGTAAGCAGGGAAAGCTAAGCGTAACATTATAATAACATGTCTGTCATGGTATTTACTCTGTGTTGACAGACTCACTGACTGTCACCTCTCAGACGCATTATGTGAAGTGTTGGCTTCAGTTCTCAGCTCAAACTCCTCACATCTGATAGAGCTGGATCTGAAGGAAAGTTATGGCCTGACGGATTCAGGAGGGAAGCTGCTCTCTTCTGGACTGGGGAATCCCCAATGCAAACTGGAGACTCTGAGGTCAGTATTCCTTTACTTGATCAGCAAGTGATAATTGTTCAGTCAATCCATGTGCTTCTAATATAATATGGGGCCTTAATTTTGTGAATTGTAATTTGATGGCGGGTGCTTAGACTCTGGGTTTAATCGGCAGAGGTTGCTGGGATAGCTGTTCAGTTTATAGTTTGGTGCCATTGCAGGTGCCTGATCTCTGCTCATAGTATGGCATCCTTTATTTTACTGGTACCCTGAAGTTGTGTAGCTCGCTTTAATTAAACCTTGAGTCTACATCTGAAGTTGGAGTGTCCATAGATAACTGTTTAACCCCGGCCTTACAATAGCTTGACTGCTCCTGTTATGAGCTTTAAATCAAAATCAGTGGAGGGACGTTGGAGGTCCAGTTGTGGAGTGCCGCAGAAAGGCTCTGTAAATACTTGTGTTGGTGCTTTCAAGACAACTGGGAACTCAGAAAAAAATTAGGTCAAATCCTGACGTCAGTGATCTTCAGGTCGGAAAGTCGGAGCTCTAGAAAGATCACATATCCTGATGCCGTATTTATTGTAGCTTGGGACTTTAATAAAGCAAATCTGAGAAAAATGCTTACGAAGTTTTATCAACACTTCGCCTGCAGTACTTGTGCTTCTAAAGATTTCGACCATTGTTACTCTCCCTTCCTGGATGGCTACAAGGCCCTCCCCCGCCCCCCTTTGGCAAATCAGATCACGACTCAATTTTGCTCCTCCCTTCCTATAGACAGAAACTCAAACAGGAAGTACCCTTGCTAAGTTCTATTCAACGCTGGTCTGACCGATCGGGATCCATGCTTCAAGACTGTTTTGATCACGTGGACTGGGATGTTCTGCGTTGCTTCTGAGAATAACATTGATGTGTACACTGACACGGTGACTGAGTTAATCAGGAAGTGTATAGGGGATATTGTTCCCACTATGACGATTAAAACCTATCCAAACCAAAAACCGATGGTCACTCTGACAGAGCTCAAGAGTACCTCTGTGGAGATGGGAGAATCTTCCAGAAGGACAACCATCCCTGCAGCACTCCACCAATCAGGCCTTTATGGTAGAGTGGCCAGACGGAAGCCACTCCTCAGTAAAAGGCACATGACAGCCCGCTTGGGGCTCTCAGACCATGAGAAACAAGATTCTCTGATCTGATGAAACCAAGATTGAACTCTTTGGCATTAATGCCAAGCGTCACGTCTGGAGGAAACCCGGCACCATCCCTACTGTGAAGCGTGGTGGTGGCAGCATCATGCTGTGAGGATGTTTTTGTTAAGTGGCAAGGATGGGAGACTAGTCAGGATCGAGGGAAAGGTGAACGGAGCAAAGTACAGAGAGATCCTTGATGAAAACCTGCTCCAGAGCGCTCAGGACCTCAGACTGGGATGAAGGTTCACCTCAGGAACGTCCAGTTTTGGGAAAGACCAGGTTACCCGGGAGAAAATTTGTTTATTTTTGGTATGGAACATTTGTAAAATCCAGGGAAGATATTAAACCCTAGTTCTGGAGTTCCGAGATTATCTTTGTAGGAACAGCAGTTTCATTTGCTGACTAGATTGTCTATCAGCTGAAAACTCTTGAACAAATTATAATACAAACTGATCAAAATAAGTTGCAACATCAAGCCATGTACAGTATTCACGTTGTACACATTAGACCTGCACTGGTAACTGTGTAAGGAAAGCTAAATGTAACGTTGTCATACAACCTGTCTGTCATGGTATTAACTCTGTGTTGGCAGAATCACTGACTGTGAACTCACCGACACATCCTTTGAAGTGTTTGTCTCAGCTGTCAGTTCAAACCCGTCATACCTGAGAGAGCTGGATCTGAGTAACAATGACCTGAAGGATTCAGGAGTGAAGCTGCTCTCTGCTGGACTGGGGAATCCCCACTGTAAACTGGAGACTCTGAGGTCACTATTCCTGTAGTTGGTCAACAAGTGATAACCTTTTATTAGATCCACATGTAATGGTTTTATATTAAAATGCTTACTCTGTGTTCATAGACTCACTTGCTGTAAACTCACAGAAGCATCTTGTGAAGTGTTGGCCTCAGCTCTCAGCTCAAACCCCTCACACCTGAGAGAGCTGGATCTGAGTAATAATGACCTGAAGGATTCAGGAGTGAAGCTGCTCTCTGCTGGACTGGGGAATCCCCACTGTATACTGGAGACTCTGAGGTCAGTGTTCCTATAGTGTAGTTGGTCAACAAGTGATAACTGTTCACCAGATCCACGTGTTTATAAAGGACCAAAATACATAATTCAATGTAAATCTGACACCTCATCATCTGACCTTTGACTGACAATATATAGATACATTTTTTATTTTATTTTAATTTAATGAAGCTGCCACTTTTTCTTTTCAGTACCAAAGAATAGCAGTGTCAGTGGCGATTTTAGCACGTAAATCTTGGTGGGGCAAAGCCACTACACAACACAACACTAAACAGTACATTCATTGGACGGTGACAAACGGTGCCCACAAACTGTTAGGGTCTACATAAAGCTCTCCCAACAGCAGTCCCAACACCTTACCACTGCTACACCTGGCTATCAGCAGAGCCTTGTCTGGCAGCAAAACAGTTCATTCAGCCTCATTTACTGCCTTTTAAAAACACATAGCTGATATGGCTGACTTGCTTAAACAAATGTGGTTACTACTGACAATTGAGATGTCCAAACTATGGCATAAGGGGATGACGAGCGGATAAGAGGCAATCCGTAATATCGATTAAGACATTAATGAGCGAGCTGGGACGGACGAAGTCAATATAACTATTTGTTCAGCACTTTTGAAATGTACAGCGACAGAATTCAGAACACGGGCCGTTCTTACAGTGTTCTCCCTGTACACCAAGTCAGAACTGTAGGATAAATAAAGGGGGAATATAAGCAGACAATGAAAGCTCTTACAATATTCAATGGTTACATTTCTCTAAAATAGGTTATAGGCTACATGTGCACCACCAAGTCAGAACAGTAGGCTAAACTATGAGGGGAAAAGGGACCAAATTATTAGGGTGAGGCACATGGGCTACTAACAGCTTACTACACAACATACACTTAATATTACTTTCTTAGCTGCAGTATACATATCTCCCAGGCATATTACATAATTCATGCAGTAGCGTACAATGCATTTTTGGACTCACCTTGTTGTTCTGTGCTCAATTGAACAGGAAGGTGGCGCGGCGGTCCTTCGTGGGCAAATTTAGTCATCAAACTTTGTCATCAAAGTCTGGCATTCTCTGGATTTATGGTGCTTTCAAGACAGCTGGGAACTCAGAAAAAAACAAGGTCGAATCATGACTTTAGTGACTTTCAGGTCGGAGCTCTAGAAAGAGGCCCAAGTTCCCGACTTAGAATTACAAGTTGGATGACCGTTCAAAACGTATTTTCCCAGTCGGAGCTCGTTTTTTTCAGAGTTCCCAGTTGTCTCGAACTCACTGAAGTCTGAGATTTCCAAGTTCCGAGTTTCCAGTTGTTTTGAAAGCGACAGAAGTCATGCTGGATTAACAGCATGGCCAATGTATTCAACCTTTTCTGGCCCATGATGTTGCATGTGAATGTTTATCCTTTTAAGCTTGGAAAAGAGACCCTTAAACCCAGACTTGGACCACACATCCACTCCACGGTATAGCAGGCTAGTGATCGCTTTGCAATGCTTGCAGTTAGCCACTGATTCCTTCTAAACCACTCGTTGTTGAATTTGCAATTTCCAACTTGTTGTGTAATGTTTATGTCCAATGGCCGATGAGCACTGATACGTTTTATCTATAATTTCCGTCCATAATTTATCTTCATGTGAAAAGGTTTGAAAAGGATTTGCCAGTAGATTGTCGACTTGATTCATGATGATGACTGCTAGCTTCCTAGTATGATGTTGATAGGATCAGTCCAATCAAAGCTACTGTAGATATAACGTGATTTGACGTCATTTTATCTGTGGCCAATGACGTTGAGCCTTCTGGGATGGGCACTTCTAATGTAACTCTATGGCAGCACCCAAGGGGCTTGAATTTTCGAGCTCTCCCCTTAGATTTTACGGTGACGTAGAGTCTCCATGAGTGACAGAACACTGAGCCAATCACGGCGCAACTAGAGAACATTACCAACCCCTATGCTCTGTATTTTCCGCTGGCTGCCCCACTACCACAGAAAGCACTGAGCTAGGCTGAAACACCTTCATTTTGAAGCTGCCTTACTCAAGAAAACAAAAAAGACAATGTTTGTATGCGGCTTTATTAACTCAATTTGTATTTTTAATTTTTTACATGTTTGCAAACTGATATCTGACACGTGTTAATGCAAAAATAACAAGCAAAACAGGCTCTTTTTTTAAAGCTAAACTGGTGGGGCTCAAAACAGCTCAAAACACCTGCCCTGAATGAAGGGTCGCCTCTTAGCAGTGTGATTTTGAAATCATGTTTAACTCTCTGCAGGTTGTCGCTCTGTGCAGTCGAAGAGGAAGGCTGTGTTTCTCTGGTCTCAGCTCTGAGGTCAAACCCCTCACACCTGAGAGAGCTGGATCTGAGTAACAATCACCCAGGAGACTCAGGAGTCAGACTGCTCTCTGTTGGACTGGAGGATCCACACTGGAGACTGGAGAAACTCAAGTATGTAGAGGGTTTGTGTCAATCTATGTTGATGATTGACTTACTGTAATAGAGCTTGAGACCACCTGAGTTGAGGGACAAGGACTGGATTGATCAGAGTAGACCACCTGAGTGGAGGGACAAGGACTGGATTGATCAGAGTAGACCACCTGAGTGGAGGGACAAGGACTGGATTGATCACAGTAGACCACCTGAGTGGAGGGACAAGGACTGGATTGATCACAGTAGACCACCTGAGTGGAGGGACAAGGACAGTAGACTATGTGATCAGTAGGAATGGATGTAGTCTATGACTCAACCTGAGCATCAGTAGGCCATGTGATTCAACCTGAGCATCAGTAGGCTATGTGATTCAACCTGAGCATCAGTAGGCTATGTGATTCAACCTGAGCATCAGTAGGCTATGTGATTCAACCTGAGCATCAGTAGGCTATGTGATTCAACCTGAGCATCAGTAGGCTATGTGATTCAACCTGAGCATCAGTAGGCTATGTGATTCAACCTGAGCATCAGTAGGCTATGTGATTCAACCTGAGCATCAGTAGGCTATGTGACTCAACCTGAGCATCAGTAGGCTATGTGATTCAACCTGAGCATCAGTAGGCTATGTGATTCAACCTGAGCATCAGTAGGCTATGTGACTCAACCCGAGCATCAGTAGGCTATGTGACTCAACCTGAGCATCAGTAGGCTATGTGATTCAACCTGAGCATCAGTAGGCTATGTGATTCAACCTGAGCATGAGTAGACTATGTGATTCAACCTGAGCATCAGTAGGCTATGTGATTCAACCTGAGCATCAGTAGGCTATGTGATTCATCAGTAGGCTACGTGATTCAACCTGAGCATGAGTAGACTATGTGATTCAACCTGAGCATCAGTAGGCTATGTGATTCAACCTGAGCATCAGTAGGCTACGTGATTCATCAGTAGGCTACGTGATTCAACCTGAGCATCAGTAGGCTATGTGATTCAAACTGAGCATCAGTAGGCTATGTGATTCAACCTGAGCATCAGTAGGCTATGTGATTCAACCTGAGCATCAGTAGGCTATGTGATTCAACCTGAGCATCAGTAGGCTATGTGATTCAACCTGAGCATCAGTAGGCTATGTGATTCAACCTGAGCATCAGAAGGCTATGTGACTCAACCTGAGCATCAGTAGACTATGTGATTCAACCTGAGCATCAGTAGGCTATGTGATTCAACCTGAGCATCAGTAGGCTATGTGACTCAACCCGAGCATCAGTAGGCTATGTGACTCAACCTGAGCATCAGTAGGCTATGTGATTCAACCTGAGCATGAGTAGACTATGTGATTCAACCTGAGCATCAGTAGGCTATGTGATTCAACCTGAGCATCAGTAGGCTACGTGATTCATCAGTAGGCTACGTGATTCAACCTGAGCATCAGTAGGCTATGTGATTCAACCTGAGCATCAGTAGGCTATGTGATTCAACCTGAGCATGAGTAGGCTATGTGATTCAACCTGAGCATGAGTAGACTATGTGATTCAACCTGAGCATCAGTAGGCTATGTGATTCAACCTGAGCATCAGTAGGCTATGTGATTCAACCTGAGCATCAGTAGGCTATGTGATTCAACCTGAGCATCAGTAGGCTATGTGATTCAACCTGAGCATCAGTAGGCTATGTGACTCAACCCGAGCATCAGTAGGCTATGTGACTCAACCTGAGCATCAGTAGGCTATGTGATTCAACCTGAGCATGAGTAGACTATGTGATTCAACCTGAGCATCAGTAGGCTATGTGATTCAACCTGAGCATCAGTAGGCTACGTGATTCATCAGTAGGCTACGTGATTCAACCTGAGCATCAGTAGGCTATGTGATTCAACCTGAGCATCAGTAGGCTATGTGATTCAACCTGAGCATGAGTAGGCTATGTGATTCAACCTGAGCATGAGTAGACTATGTGATTCAACCTGAGCATCAGTAGGCTATGTGATTCAAACTGAGCATCAGTAGGCTATGTGATTCAACCTGAGCATCAGTAGGCTATGTGATTCAACCTGAGCATCAGTAGGCTATGTGATTCAACCTGAGCATCAGTAGGCTATGTGATTCAACCTGAGCATCAGTAGGCTATGTGATTCAACCTGAGCATCAGTAGGCTATGTGATTCAACCTGAGCATCAGTAGGAATAAACAAGCTCTGTGTTATAATGAAAGGCTTTGAGCGTCATTACGCACTAGAAGGTGACACACTGCACAAAAGTGATACTCTGCAAACGTGAATTCCTGCTAACAGGGAACATTAGCCCAATACACATGGTCAAAGACGCACATCATAGGGATACAGTCATATAGGACCCAGCCCACTTTAAGATACAGTCTGCAACTAAATGGGACATAAGACAGAACATTTTAAAAACACTAAACTTGCCCAGCTGACGAGAACCTCCTGATCAGTCTGAGCATGTGCCCCATTGCTGAGCCGGCTGGCATGGCAAGTTGCAGGTGAATAAAGTACAGTGGCCTGAAGGGGACACAGATTCAGGTTCATTACTTAGAATCCAGAAGAACACGATAAGACCACCCTAATAATGCAGCAACAGCTGGGCTCTAGTTCAGGCTGGTTATTTCAGTTGGAGGCTAAAGAACGTGCTACAACAAGCAGCCTGTTCTATTCCAAAGGTGTAGGGGACAGGATGAGCACCCCTTGAAACACAACTATCTCATCTGGTTCCCCAAATTCCCCCTCACTACCTGTCTTTGTCGCCGGCAGCCCTACCCAGCAGCGAACGACAACCTGCCACCGTTAGAGCGAGTGCAATACAGATACTTGTAGGCTATGGAACCCAACGTTCATCAAAGCACCAGCTCTCCTCAATCACCTGCCTGAACTCTCGGATCGGCCTTATAACATTTTCTCAGAGACCCAGGCAGAGTTGGCAAGGAGGCACCGGCATAGAGCAGTTTGTTCATGATTTGGTGAAGTCATTCCTTGCAAGCTGTAATCACAGCGTCAACACAATACTGTAGGAAATGTTTGGGTTAGTTTGGGTTAGTTTTGATAATTATCAGGTTAGTTATGATAATTGATAGTATTCAGGTTAGTTATGATAATTGATAATTGTCAGGTTAGTTATGATCGTTTACAGTTATCAGGTTAGTTATGATCATTGATAGTTATCAGGTTAGTTAGGATAATTGATAGCTAGCAGGTTAGTTATGATAATTGATAGTTATCAGGTTAGTTATGATAATTGATAGTTATCTGGTTAGTTATGATAATTGATAATTATCAGGTTAGTTATGATAATTGATAGTTATCAGGTTAGTTATGATAATTGATAGTTATCTGGTTAGTTATGATAATTGATAGTTATCTGGTTAGTTATGATAATTGATAGTTATCAGGTTAGGTATGATAATTGATAGTTATCTGGTTGGTTATGATAATTGATAGTTATCTGGTTAGTTATCAGGTTATGTATGATTATTGATAGTTATCAGGTTAGTTATGATAATTGATAATTATCAGGTTAGTTATGATAATTGATAGTTATCAGGCTAGTTACAGTATGATAAATGATAGTTATCAGGTTAGTGAGAGAGATTTCCATTTACTAACTGTCTGTTCTTCTGCTCCCCCTACAGTGTGAAACCTGGTGGAGTGAACACAATCAAACCTTGGCCTAGAAAATGTGAGTGTTAACTGCTGGGAAGAATTAGCTTGTCATTACTCAGTCTTTTTTATAGTAAGGGGTTAGAAAATAATGACATCATTTTTCAGAGCTTGCTTGATAAGTGAGCTATGTATGTGTGGTTACACTGATAGGACTTCACTCTGTGGTTATGTTTTGCTGTGTGTTTGTGTTTTAAATGACCATACAGTATAACATATCATCATTCAGCAAGTCTTAAAGAACCTTTCCTTGGTCCTTTAATAACTAAAAACATTAACATTCTGATGTGGCCCTTTTAATACCTAGAAACATTAACATTCTGATGTGGCCCTTTAATACCTAGAAACATTAACATTCTGATGTGGCCCTTTAATACCTAGAAACATTAACATTCTGATGTGTTCCTTTAATACCTAGAAACATTAACATTCTGATGTGGCCCTTTAATACCTAGAAACATTAACATTCTGATGTGGCCCTTTAATACCTAGAAACATTAACATTCTGATGTGGCCCTTTAATACCTAGAAACATTAACATTCTGATGTGGCCCTTTAATACCTAGAAACATTAACATTCTGAAGTGGCCCTTTAATACCTAGAAACATTAACATTCTGATGTGGCCCTTTAATACCTAGAAACATTAACATTCTGATGTGGCCCTTTAATACCTAGAAACATTAACATTCTGATGTGGCCCTTTAATACCTAGAAACATTAACATTCTGATGTGGCCCTTTAATACCTAGAAACATTAACATTCTGATGTGGCCCTTTAATACCTAGAAACATTAACATTCTGATGTGGTCCTTTAATACCTAGAAACATTAACATTCTGATGTGGCCCTTTAATACCTAGAAACATTAACATTCTGATGTGGCCCTTTAATACCTAGAAACATTAACATTCTGATGTGGCCCTTTAATACCTAGAAACATTAACATTCTGATGTGGCCCTTTAATACCTAGAAACAATAACATTCTGATGTGGCCCTTTAATACCTAGAAACAATAACATTCTGATGTGATATGAAGATGATTTGTAATATACCTGGTCTTCTCCATCAGATGCCTGTGATCTCACACTGGACCCAAACACAGTAAACATAAAGCTCTCTCTTTCTGAGGAGAACAGAAAGGTGACACGTAGCGAAGAGGCTCAGCCGTATCCTGATCACCCAGAGAGATTTGAGGACTGTGAACAGGTGCTGTGTAGAGAGGGTCTGACTGGGTGCTGTTACTGGGAGGTAGAGTGGAGTGGGGGAGGGGCTGATATAGGAGTGACATATAAAGGAATCAGCAGGAGAGGATGGGGTGATGATGACTGTGTGCTTGGACAGAATGACAAATCCTGGAGTCTGAGCTGCTTTAACAACCGTTACACTGCCTGGCACAATGACAATCACACTAACATAGACGTCCCCTCCTCCAGCTCCCACAGAGTAGGAGTGTATCTGGACTGGCCAGCCGGCACTCTGTCCTTCTACAGAGTCTCCTCTGACACACTGACCCACCTGAACACATTCCACTCCACATTCACTGAGCCCCTCTATCCAGGGTTTCAGCTTTGGGATGACTCCTCTTCAGTGTCTCTGTGTCATGTGGTCCCTGTGCCAAACACATGATGTTTCACTGTAATCATGGTCATATTCAGTAAGACACACTAGAAGAAGAATTGATATGAACTCTCTAGTCACTAGTTAACAGATGATTATTATATCTAAATAGTCATGATTATACACCACTGAAGTTAATAGACATTGTAAAATAGTAATTCATAGAATGAATCACCACTGTTGTTAAAGGTTCTCATTTAGAATTCATTGATCTTGTTGTTATTGCTTTTTCATTTGTGTTTGTAAATATTCCTGTCTGTAAAATGTTTATTTGTCAAATTGTTGACCAAACAATCCTGCTTCTGTATAAACAAAATTACACTGAATGGAATTTACATGTCACAGATTTGACTAATGAAGGTCAATAAAACAGATGACAGAAGAGCAGTTCTAAATGTTTTATTTTTTATAAGAATATGACATTTAAATCAGTGGAGGCTCCTCAGAGGAGGAAGGGGAGGACCATCCTCCTCAGTGAACATCATAAAAATGGTAAAACATTTTAAAAGTTAGCCTTTTTAGATCAAACTATACTAAATATATTAATGTCACCAAATAATTGATTAAATCACAATGAAGGTCTACAGTAGCCTCAACAGCACTCTGTAGGGCAGCACCATGGTGTAGCCGGACGACTGCTAGCTTCCATCCTCCTCTGGGTACATTGACTTCAATACAAAACCTGGGAGGCTAATGGTTCTTACCCCCTTACATAGACTTACACAGTAATTATGACAACGTCCAGAGGACGTCATCCAACCAGAGCCTGTTAATTGAAGTGCATTCCAGGTGACTACCTCATGAAGCTGGTTGAGAGAATGCCAACATTTGACTAGTACTGCCAGTCAAAAGTTTCAACACACCTACTCATTCAACACACCTACTCATGTTTTACTATTTGTTACATTGTAGAATAATAGTGAAGACATCAAAACAATGAAATAACATATATGGAATCATGTAGTAACCAAAAAAGTATTAAACAAATCAAAATATATTTTAAATTTGAGATTCTTCAAATAGCCACCCTTTGCCTTGATGACTGCTTTGCACATTCTTGGCATTCTCTCAACCAGCTTCTTGAGGAAGTCACCTGGAATGCATTTCAAATAACAGGTGTGCCTTCTTAAAAGTTAATTTATTTCCTTCTTAATGTGTTTGAGCCAATCAGTTGTGTTGTGACAAGGTAGGGGGGGTATACAGAAGATATCCCTATTTGGTAAAAGACCAAGTCCATATTATGGCAAGAACAGCTCAAATAAGCAAAGAGAAACGACAGTCCATCATTACCAAGACATGAAGGTCAGTCAATACGGAACATTTCAAGAACTTTGAAAGTTTCTTCAAGTGCAGTCGCAAAAACCATCAAGCGCTATGATGAAACTGGCTCTCATGAGGACCGCCACAGGAATGGAAGACCCAGAGTTACCTCTGCTGCAGAGGATAAGTTCATTAGAGTTACCAGCCTCAGAAGTTGCAGACCAAATAAATGCTTCACAGAGTTCAAGTAACAGATACATCTCAACATCAACTGTTAAGAGGGGACTGTGCGAATCAGGCCTTCATGGTCAAAGTTCTGCAAAGAAATCACTACTAAAGGACACCAATAAGAAGAAGAGACCTGCTTGGGCCAAAAAACACGAGAAATGTACATTGGACCGGTGGAAATTTGTCCTTTGGTCTGGAGTCAAAATTAGAGATTTTTGGTTCCAACCGCCGTGTCTTTGTGAGAAGCAGTGTGGGTGAACAGATGATCTCTGCATGTGTAATTCCCACCGTAAAGCATGGAGGAGGAGGTGTTATGGTGTGGGGGTGCTTTGCTGGTGACACTGTCTGTGATTTATTTAGAATTCAAGGCATACTTAGCCAGCATGGCTACCACAGCATTCTGCAGCGATACGCCATCCCATCTGGTTTGGGCTTAGTGGGACTATAATTTATTTTTCAACAGGACAATGACTCAACACACCTCCAGGCTGTGTAAGGCTATTTGACCAAGAAGGAGAGTGATTGAGTGCTGCATCAGATGACCTGGCCTCCACAATCTCCCGACCTCAACCCAATTGAGATGGTTTGAGATGAGTCGGACGGCAGAGTGAAGGAAAAGCAGCCAACAAGTGCTCAGCATATGTGGGAACTCCTTCAAGACTGTTGGAAAAGCATTCCAGGTGAAGCTGGTTGAGAGAATGCCAAGAGTGTGCAAAGCTGTCATCAAGGCACAAGGTGGCTATTTGAAGAATCTCAAATAAAATATATTTTGATTTGTTGAACACTTTTTTTGGTTACTACATGATTCCATATGCGTTATTTCATAGTTTTGATGTCTTCACTATTATTCTACAATGTAAAGAAATTGTAAAAATTAAGAAAAACCCTTGAATGAGTAGCTGTGTCAACTTTTGACTGGTACTGTATTCAGACCCCTTGACTTTTTCCACGTTTTGTTACATTACAGACATTTTCTAAAATATATATATTTTTTTATATCCTAAGCAATACACAATACCCCATAATGACAAAGCAAAAATAAGTTATTTTTTGGGGCAAATTTATTAAAAATAAAAACATACCTAATTTACATAATTATTCAGACCCTTTGCTATGACACTCGAAATTGAGCTCAGGTGCATCCTGTTTACATTGATCATCCTTGAGATGTTTCTACAACTTGATTGGAGTCCACCTGTGGTAAATTCAATTGATTGGACATGATTTGGAAAGGCACACACCGGTCTATACAATGTCCCACAGTTGACAGTGCATGAGGTCGAAGGAATTGTCCGTAGAGCTCTGAGACATAATTGTGTCGAGGCACAGATCTAGGGAAGGGTACCAAAAAATGTCTGCAGCATTGAAGGTCCCCAAGAACAAAGTGACCTCCATCATTCTTAAATGGAAGAAGTTTGGAACCACCAAGATTCTTCCTAGAGCTTGCCGCCCGGTCAAACTGAGCAATCGGGGGAGAAGGGCCTTGGTCAGGGAGGTGACCAAGAACATTTACATTTACATTTTACATTTTAGTCATTTAGCAGACGCTCTTATCCAGAGCGACTTACAGGAGCAATTAGGGTTAAGTGCCTTGCTCAAGGGCACATTTACGTCATTTAGCAGACGCTCTAGTCCGACTCACAAATTGATGCATTCACCCTATAGCCAGAGGATAACCACTTTACAATTATTATTTTTTTGGGGGGGGGGGGGGGGGGGGGGGGGGGTAGAAGGATTACTTTATCCTATCCCAGGTATTCCTTAAAGAGGTGGGGTTTCAAATGTCTCCGGAAGGTGATGAGCGACTCCGCTGTGTGTGGGGGGGGGGGGGGGGGAAGAAGGATTACTTTATCCTATCCCAGGTATTCCTTAAAGAGGTGGGGTTTCAAATGTCTCCGGAAGGTGGTGAGCGACCCCGCTGTGTGTGGGGGGGGGGGGTAGAAGGATTACTTTATCCTATCCCAGGTATTCCTTAAAGAGGTGGGGTTTCAAATGTCTCCGGAAGGTGGTGAGCGACTCCGCTGTGTGTGTGGGGGGGGGGGGGGGGGGTAGAAGGATTGCTTTATCCTATCCCAGGTATTCCTTAAAGAGGTGGGGTTTCAAATGTCTCCGGAAGGTGGTGAGTGACTCCGCTGTCCTGGCGTCGTGAGGGAGCTTGTTCCACCATTGTGGTGCCAGAGCAGCGAACAGTTTTGACTGGGCTGAGCGGGAACTATGCTTCCGCAGAGGAAGGGGAGCCAGCAGGCCAGAGGTGGATGAACGCAATGCCCTCGTTTGGGTGTAGGGACTGATCAGAGCCCGAAGGTACAGAGGTGCCGTTCCCCTCGCTGCTCCAAAGGCAAGCACCATGGTCTTGTAACGGATGCGAGCTTCAACTGGAAGCCAGTGGAGTGTGCGGAGGAGGGGGGTGACGTGAGAGAACTTGGGAAGGTTGAACACCAGACGGGCTGCGGCATTCTGGATGAGTTGTAGGGGTTTAATGGCACATGCAGGGAGGCCAGCCAACAGCGAGTTGCAGTAATCCAGACGGGAGATGACAAGTGCCTGGATTAGGACCTGTGCCGCTTCCTGTGTAAGGCAGGGTCGTACTCTCCGAATGTTGTAGAGCATGAACCTGCAGGAGCGGGTCACCGCCTTGATGTTAGCGGAGAACGACAGGGTGTTGTCCAGGGTCACGCCAAGGCTCTTCGCACTCTGGGAGGAGGACACAACGGAGTTGTCAACCGTGATGGCGAGATCATGGAACGGGCAGTCCTTCCCCGGGAGGAAGAGCAGCTCCGTCTTGCCAGGGTTCAGCTTGAGGTGGTGATCCGTCATCCATACTGATATGTCTGCCAGACATGCAGAGATGCGATTCGCCACCTGGTTATCAGAAGGGGGAAAGTAGAAGATTAGTTGTGTATCGTCAGCGTAGCAATGATAGGAGAGGCCGTGTGAGGATATGACAGAGCCAAGTGACTTGGTGTATAGGGAGAAAAGGAGAGGGCCTAGAACTGAGCCCTGGGGGACACCAGTGGTGAGAGCACGTGGTGCGGAGACAGCTTCTCGCCACGCCACTTGGTAGGAGCGACCGGTCAGGTAGGACGCAATCCAGGAGTGAGCCGCGCCGGAGATGCCCAGCTCGGAGAGGGTGGAGAGGAGGATCTGATGGTTCACAGTATCAAAGGCAGCAGACAGGTCTAGAAGGACAAGAGCAGAGGAGAGAGAGTTAGCTTTAGCAGTGCGGAGAGTCTCCGTGACACAGAGAAGAGCAGTCTCAGTTGAATGACCAGTCCTGAAACCTGATTGGTTTGGATCAAGAAGGTCATTCTGAGAGAGATAGCAAGAGAGTTGGCTAAAGACGGCACGCTCAATAGTTTTGGAAAGAAAAGAAAGAAGGGATACTGGTCTGTAGTTGTTGACATCAGTGGGGTCGAGTGTTGGTTTTTTGAGAAGGGGAGCAACTCTCGCTCTCTTGAAGACGGAAGGGACATGGCCAGCGGTCAAGGATGAGTTGATCAGCGAGGTGAGGTAGGGGAGAAGGTCACCGGAGATGGTCTGGAGAAGGGAGGAGGGGATGGGGTCAAGCGGGCAGGTTGTTGGGCGGCCTGCAGTCACAAGTCGCAGGATTTTATCTGGAGAGAGAGGGGAGAAAGAAGTCAAAGCATAGGGTAGGGCAGTGTGAGCAGGACCAGCAGTATCATTAGACTTAACAAACGAGGATCGGATGTCGTCAACCTTCTTTTCAAAGTGGTTGACGAAGTCATCCACAGAGAGAGGAGGGGGGGGGGGGGGATTCAGGAGTGAGGAAAATGTGGCAAAGAGCTTCCTAGGGTTAGAGGCAGATGCTTGGAATTTAGAGTGGTAGAAGGTGGCCTTAGCAGCAGAAACAGATGAAGAAAATGTAGAGAGGAGGGAGTGAAAAGATGCCAGGTCGGCAGGGAGTTTAGTTTTCTTCCATTTCCGCTCCGCTGCCCGGAGCTCAGTTCTGTGAGCTCGCAATGAGTCATCAAGCCACGGAGCTGGAGGGGAGGACCGAGCCGGCCGGGAGGATAGGGGACACAGAGAGTCAAAGGATGCAGAAAGGGAGGAGAGGAGGGTTGAGGAGGCAGAATCAGGAGATTGGAGGGAGAAGGATTGAGCAGAGGGAAGAGATGATAGGATGGAAGAGGAGAGAGTAGTGGGAGAGAGAGAGCGAAGGTTGCGGCGGCGCATTACCATCTGTGTAGGGGCAGAGTGAGTAGTGTGGGAGGAGAGCGAGAGAGAAAAGGAAACAAAGTAGTGGTCGGAGACATGGAGGGGAGTTGCAGTGAGATTAGTAGAGGAGCAGCATCTAGTGAAGATGAGGTCAAGCGTATTGCCTGCCTTGTGAGTAGGGGGGGACGGTGAGAGGGTGAGGTCAAAAGAGGAGAGGAGTGGAAAGAAGGAGGCAGAGAGAAATGAGTCAAATGTGGACATAGGGAGGTTGAAATCCCCCAAAACTGTGAGGGGTGAGCCATCCTCAGGAAAGGAACTTATCAAGGCGTCAAGCTCATTGATGAACTCTCCAAGGGAACCTGGAGGGCGATAGATGACAAGGATATTAAGCTTAAATGGGCTAGTGACTGTGACAGCATGGAATTCAAATGAGGAGATAGACAGATGGGTTAGGGGAAAAATTGAGAATGTCCACTTGGGAGAGATGAGGATTCCTGTACCACCACCCCTCTGACCAGATGTTCTCGGGGTATGCGAGAACACATGGTCAGACGAGGAGAGAGCAGTAGGAGTAGCAGTGTTTTCAGTGGTGATCCATGTTTCCGTCAGCGCCAGGAAGTCGAGGGACTGGAGGTTGGCATAGGCTGGGATGAAGTCAGCTTTGTTGGCAGCAGAACGGCACTTCCAGAGGCTGCCTGCGACCTGGAACTCCAGGTGTGGGGTGCGTGCAGGGACCACCAGGTTAGAGAGGCAGCAGCCACGCGGTGTGGTGCGTTTGTGTAGCCTGTGCAGAGAGGAGAGAACAGGGATAGGCAGAGGCATAGTTGACAGGCTGTAGCAAATGGCTACAAAAATGCAGAGGATATCGGAATGAAATGAGCTAAGCATCTGGGAGAGGAGAGAGCAGGGCCTCCCTCACCAAAAACTTCTACCTCAGAAACTAAAATTGTTTCACTGAACCACCCGAACAAAAACTCTCCCAACTTCCACCTTTAGAAATCAGAATTGTTGTGAACCACAGCGGTTCAATGTTTAAAGGAATAGACTCAACCCACTTTATTCAGCTAGCTAACTATGACACCATAGCTAACTAGCATGCTAGCATCCAATAACAATAACACACAGTTTAGCACCAACACACCTGCATTAGGTGCTTCTACACCTGCATTACTAGCTGTTTGGGGTTTTAGGCTGGGTTTCTGTACAGCACTTCGAGATATTAGCTGATGTAAGAAGGGCTATATAAAATAAAATTGATTGAACACTTGGTCACAACAAACCACCAATAGTGTGTTAACTAGCTAACTAGCATGCTAGCATCCAGTAACACACAGTTTAGCACCAACACTTGGTCACAACAAACCACCAATAGTGTGATAACACACTAAACAGATCATTCGTGTCTGTGTCAAGTTCCTTTCATGACGCAGCAATGATTAAACGTTGGCTAGCTAGGACAAGTATATTGTATTTAGCTACTACAGTACAGTTAGCTGGTCGTGTTGGGTAGCTAGCAATGGCCACTGTGTTGACTTTGTTTGAAGAACGGCTAGCTAGCTAGCTTCGTGCTACACCCGGCACACAATGGCTACTGTGTTGACTCTGACTCTGTTCGAAAAACGGCTAGTTAGCTCGCTTCGTGCTACAGCCGTCACGGCCGAAGACACTGCCAAGACACACCAATAGTGTGTTAACACACTAAACAGATCATTCGTGTCTGTGTCAAGTTCCTTTCATGACGCAGCAATGATTAAACGTTGGCTAGCTAGGACAAGTATATTGTATTTAGCTACTACAGTACAGTTAGCTGGTCGTGTTGGGTAGCTAGCAATGGCCACTGTGTTGACTTTGTTTGAAGAACGGCTAGCTAGCTAGCTTCGTGCTACACCCGGCACACAATGGCTACTGTGTTGACTCTGACTCTGTTCGAAAAACGGCTAGTTAGCTCGCTTCGTGCTACAGCCGGCACGGCCGAAGACACTGCCAACCTACAGTAACTACCGTGTCTAGTTCCTTTCATAACGCATAACGCAGCAAAAATTAAACGTTGGCTAGCAGCACATTAACATTGGAAACAGCTCTCCACCGTTGCTAAACGTTACCAGTAGCTACCCGCTAGCTAGCTAGCCTCGTGCTTCGATACTAACCTACAATTACCTACGGAAACCTACAATAACAACAATACTAACCTACAATAACTACAATACCTAACTACAACTAACTACCTACCTACGATCTAATACATGGTTAAGCTTTACTCAACACCATATGAGAAGCTTACCTCCTGCTTACCTCCTGCTAGAGAAAAACACAACCTCTCCCGATGGTGTCCTCTGCAAAACATGATTTAGTACTTGGTGGCAAAACCCTTGTTGGCAATCACAGAGGTCAGACGTTTCTTGTAGTTGGCCACCAGGTTTGCACACTTCTCAGGAGGGATTTTGTTCCCGATGGTCACTCTGACAGAGCTCTAGAGGTCCTCTGTGGATATAGGAGAACCTTCCAGAAGGACAATCATCTCTGCAGCACTCCACCAATCAGCCCTTTATGGTAGAGTGGCCAGACGGAAGCCACTCCTCAGTAAAAGGCACATGACAGCCCGCTTGGAGTTTTCCAAAAGGCACCTAGACTCCCAGACCATGAGAAACAAGATTCTCTGGTCTGATGAAACCAAGATTGAACTCTTTGGCCTGAATGCCAAGCGTCACGTCTGGTGGAAACCTGTCACCATCTCTACAGTGAAGCATGGTGGTGGCAGCATCATGCAGTGGGGATATTTTTCAGCGGCAGGGACTAGGAGACTAGTCAGGATCGAGGCAAAGATGAACAGAGCGAAATACAGATCCTTGATGAAAACCTGCTCAGGACCTCAGACTGGGGCGAAGTTTCACCTTCCAACAGGACAACGACCCTATGCACACAGCCAAGACAACGCAGGAGTGGCTTCTGGAAAAGTCTCTGAATGTCCTTGAGCGTCCCAGCCAGAGCCATACAGAGACTGAGAGAGACATCAGCTAACAGTTTGCCCTGATCAAGGCCCTTCTCCTTGATTTGCTCAGTTTGGTCAAGCAGCCAGCTCTAGGAAGTGTTTTAGTGGTTCCAAACTTCTTCCATTTCAGAATGATGGAGGCCATTGTGTTCTTGGGGACCTTCAATGCTGCAGAAATGTTTTGGTACCCTTCCCCAGATCTGTGCCTCGACACAATCCTTTCTCGGAGTTCTACGGAAAATTAACTCGACCTCATGGCTTGGTTTTTGCTCTGACATTCACTGTCAACTGTGGGACCTTATATAGACAAGTGTGTGCCTTTCCAAATCATGTCCAATCAATTGAATTTACCACAGGTGGACTCCAATCAAGTTGTAGAAACATCTCAAGGATGAAGAATGGAAACAGGATGCACCTGAGCTCAATCTCGAGTCTCATAGCAAAGGGTCTGAATACTTATGTGAATAAGGTATTTATGTTTTTTATTTTTAATAAATTCGCAAAAATGTCAAAAAACCTGTTTTTGCTTTGCCATTATGGGGTATTGTGTGTAGATTGATGAAGGAAAAAACCCCAATGTAATCCATTGTAGAATAAGGCTGTAACGTAACAACATGTGGAACAAGTCAAGGGGTCTAAATACTTTCCAAATGCACTGTATAGTGTACACTATAAAAGGGAAATCCTCAAAGATCTGTGGAGAATGTGAGAATGTAACAGACTGTAGTCTGGTTGGGAGTTCAACGTTATATCAATCATTTATTTATGAAGCCCTTTTACATCAGCAGTTCCATGTGGGGAGAAATAGAGGGAAATGTCTGACATGATGAATGATCCAGGGTGATTTCTGATACTACTGATCATCATTACTGTATGAAATACTATGGGGTTTAATAATGATCCAGGGTGATTTCTAATACTACTGATCATCATTACTGTATGAAATACTATGGGGTTTAATAATGATCCAGGGTGATTTCTGATACTACTGATCATCATTACTGTATGAAATACTATGGGGTTTAATAATGATCCAGGGTGATTTCTGATACTACTGATCATCATTACTGTATGAAATACTATGGGGTTTAATAATGATCCAGGGTGATTTCTCATACTACTGATCATCATTACTGTATGAAATACTATGGGGTTTAATAATGATCCAGGGTGATTTCTGATACTACTGATCAACATTACTGTATGAAATACTATGGGGTTTAATAATGATCCAGGGTGATTTCTGATACTACTGATCATCATTACTGTATGAAATACTATGGGGTTTAATAATGATCCGGGGTGATTTCTGATACTACTGATCATCATTACTGTATGAAATACTATGGGGTTTAATAATGATCCAGGGTGATTTCTGATACTACTGATCAACATTACTGTATGAAATACTATGGGTTTAATAATGATCCAGGGTGATTTCTCATACTACTGATCATCATTACTGTATGAAATACTATGGGGTTTAATAATGATCCAGGGTGATTTCTGATACTACTGATCATCATTACTGTATGAAATACTATGGGGTTTAATAATGATCCAGGGTGATTTCTGATACTACTGATCATCATTACTGTATGAAATACTATGGGGTTTAATAATGATCCAGGGTGATTTCTCATACTACTGATCATCATTACTGTATGAAATACTATGGGGTTTAATAATGATCCAGGGTGATTTCTGATACTACTGATCATCATTACTGTATGAAATACTATGGGGTTTAATAATGATCCAGGGTGATTTCTCATACTACTGATCATCATTACTGTATGAAATACTATGGGGTTTAATAATGATCCAGGGTGATTTCTCATACTACTGATCATCATTACTGTATGAAATACTATGGGGTTTAATAATGATCCAGGGTGATTTCTCATACTACTGATCATCATTACTGTATGAAATACTATGGGGTTTAATAATGATCCAGGGTGATTTCTAATACTACTGATCATCATTACTGTATGAAATACTATGGGGTTTAATAATGATCCAGGGTGATTTCTAATACTACTGATCATCATTACTGTATGAAATACTATGGGGTTTAATAATGATCCAGGGTGATTTCTCATACTACTGATCATCATTACTGTATGAAATACTATGGGGTTTAATAATGATCCAGGGTGATTTCTCATACTACTGATCATCATTACTGTATGAAATACTATGGGGTTTAATAATGATCCAGGGTGATTTCTCATACTACTGATCATCATTACTGTATGAAATACTATGGGGTTTAATAATGATCCAGGGTGATTTCTGATACTACTGATCAACATTACTGTATGAAATACTATGGGGTTTAATAATGATCCAGGGTGATTTCTAATACTACTGATCATCATTACTGTATGAAATACTATGGGGTTTAATAATGATCCAGGGTGATTTCTAATACTACTGATCATCATTACTGTATGAAATACTATGGGGTTTAATAATGATCCAGGGTGATTTCTGATACTACTGATCATCATTACTGTATGAAATACTATGGGGTTTAATAAAGATCCAGGGTGACTTCTCATACTACTGATCATCATTACTGTATGAAATACTATGGGGTTTAATAATGATCCAGGGTGATTTCTCATACTACTGATCATCATTACTGTATGAAATACTATGGGGTTTAATAATGATCCAGGGTGATTTCTGATACTACTGATCATCATTACTGTATGAAATACTATGGGGTTTAATAATGATCCAGGGTGATTTCTGATACTACTGATCATCATTACTGTATGAAATACTATGGGGTTTAATAATGATCCAGGGTGATTTCTGATACTACTGATCATCATTACTGTATGAAATACTATGGGGTTTAATAATGATCCAGGGTGATTTCTCATACTACTGATCATCATTACTGTATGAAATACTATGGGGTTTAATAATGATCCAGGGTGATTTCTGATACTACTGATCATCATTACTGTATGAAAAACTATGGGGTTTAATAATGATCCAGGGTGATTTCTGATACTACTGATCATCATTATTGTATGAAATACTATGGGGTTTAATAATGATCCAGGGTGATTTCTGATACTACTGATCATCATTACTGTATGAAATACTATGAGGTTTAATAATGATCCAGGGTGATTTCTGATACTACTGATCATCATTACTGTATGAAATACTATGGGGTTTAATAATGATCCAGGGTGATTTCTAATACTACTGATCATCATTACTGTATGAAATACTATGGGGTTTAATAATGATCCAGGGTGATTTCTGATACTACTGATCATCATTACTGTATGAAATACTATGGGGTTTAACAATGATCCAGGGTGATTTCTGATACTACTGATCATCATTACTGTATGAAATACTATGGGGTTTAATAATGATCCAGGGTGATTTCTAATACTACTGATCATCATTACTGTATGAAATACTATGGGGTTTAATAATGATCCAGGGTGATTTCTAATACTACTGATCATCATTACTGTATGAAATACTATGGGGTTTAATAATGATCCAGGGTGATTTCTGATACTACTGATCATCATTACTGTATGAAATACTATGGGGTTTAATAATGATCCAGGGTGATTTCTATTACTACTGATCATCATTACTGTATGAAATACTATGGGGTTTAATAATGATCCAGGGTGATTTCTCATACTACTGATCATCATTACTGTATGAAATACTATGGGGTTTAATAATGATCCAGGGTGATTTCTGATACTACTGATCAACATTACTGTATGAAATACTATGGGGTTTAATAATGATCCAGGGTGATTTCTAATACTACTGATCATCATTACTGTATGAAATACTATGGGGTTTAATAATGATCCAGGGTGATTTCTAATACTACTGATCATCATTACTGTATGAAATACTATGGGGTTTAATAATGATCCAGGGTGATTTCTGATACTACTGATCATCATTACTGTATGAAATACTATGGGGTTTAATAAAGATCCAGGGTGACTTCTCATACTACTGATCATCATTACTGTATGAAATACTATGGGGTTTAATAATGATCCAGGGTGATTTCTCATACTACTGATCATCATTACTGTATGAAATACTATGGGGTTTAATAATGATCCAGGGTGATTTCTGATACTACTGATCATCATTACTGTATGAAATACTATGGGGTTTAATAATGATCCAGGGTGATTTCTGATACTACTGATCATCATTACTGTATGAAATACTATGGGGTTTAATAATGATCCAGGGTGATTTCTGATACTACTGATCATCATTACTGTATGAAATACTATGGGGTTTAATAATGATCCAGGGTGATTTCTCATACTACTGATCATCATTACTGTATGAAATACTATGGGGTTTAATAATGATCCAGGGTGATTTCTGATACTACTGATCATCATTACTGTATGAAAAACTATGGGGTTTAATAATGATCCAGGGTGATTTCTGATACTACTGATCATCATTATTGTATGAAATACTATGGGGTTTAATAATGATCCAGGGTGATTTCTGATACTACTGATCATCATTACTGTATGAAATACTATGAGGTTTAATAATGATCCAGGGTGATTTCTGATACTACTGATCATCATTACTGTATGAAATACTATGGGGTTTAATAATGATCCAGGGTGATTTCTAATACTACTGATCATCATTACTGTATGAAATACTATGGGGTTTAATAATGATCCAGGGTGATTTCTGATACTACTGATCATCATTACTGTATGAAATACTATGGGGTTTAACAATGATCCAGGGTGATTTCTGATACTACTGATCATCATTACTGTATGAAATACTATGGGGTTTAATAATGATCCAGGGTGATTTCTAATACTACTGATCATCATTACTGTATGAAATACTATGGGGTTTAATAATGATCCAGGGTGATTTCTAATACTACTGATCATCATTACTGTATGAAATACTATGGGGTTTAATAACAAACAAAAATACGTTGTGGAAATATTGTACTTGTAAATGTTTAGACCCCAACCAGACCCAGAGAGTAGAGTCTCCAGTACCCAGCTGTCAGAGACTCCAACCAGACCCAGAGAGTAGAGTCTCCAGTACCCAGATGTCAGAGACTCCAACCAGACCCAGAGAGTAGAGTCTCCAGTACCCAGCTGTCAGAGACTCCAACCAGACCCAGAGAGTAGAGTCTACAGTACCCAGCTGTCAGAGACTCCAACCAGACCCAGAGAGTAGTCTCCAGTACCCAGATGTCAGAGACTCCAACCAGACCCAGAGAGTAGAGTCTCCAGTACCCAGCTGTCAGAGACTCCAACCAGACCCAGAGAGTAGAGTCTACAGTACCCAGCTGTCAGAGACTCCAACCAGACCCAGAGAGTAGAGTCTCCAGTACCCAGCTGTCTCTATGAAGAGTGACTGGTCCATGGACAATCTCCACATTTTATCAGCAGAACGACGCCATTTGATCAAAGGTAATATGAGAGAGACAGCACTTTCAACAGTACCTTTTATTGTTCAGAGGGTTTTGAGTTCACTTCCTGGGTCGGCGAGAAAGGGACAGAACTATATATCAGTACCTGTTGCTTACTCTGCTCTGTTAAAAAGTTCATCATGACATCACATTCATTGAGAAATAGCAGTGAACAATCTCAATGTCCTTATGTTTTTATATTGTTCCTTCAGCTCTCTGCCAGAGGATCAGTCCAGGTGTGCAGTGTGTCAGCAGGTGCTGAGGGATCCAGTCTCTATCACCTGTGGACACAGGTTCTGCAGACAGTGCATCACCAGATACTGGGAGAAACCTGCTCCTTCAGGAGACTATGACTGTCCTCAGTGTAGAAAGAGATCCAGAACACGTCCTGTACTACAGCACCTGAGTCAACCCAGTGATGCAAACCCTCAACCATATTTGTTGATATGACATGGCAGGTGGAGAGGGATCCCCATATGTAACTCTGTGGGGACACCACTAGGTGGAGTCAGAGTGCCACTGTCACACCACAATTTATTCTCACCACAACTACGAGTTATTGTTTAAACGGAATGGAATAGTCCCAAAGGTGCAAAGATCAGTGGAAATCAAGTTCATCTAAAATACAGTACCTAACATTATGAATCCTTTACCCAAGTCTAGTATGAAGCTATGATTTCAGGATGTTCAGAACATTCCATTTTCAGACAGAAAGGTAGAACTGACCTGAAACAGGATACTGGGCCTCATAGTAGGAGTGCTGATCTAGGACCTGTCCATATAATCTTATTCATTATATGATCTAAAAGGCTAAACTGATCCTAGATCAGTACTCCTACTCTGAGATGGTTTGTGGATACGGCCCCTGACCTGAAACAGGAAACTTTTCTCTTCATTTAAGCTTTTGTGTTAAAATTCTAAATCCCTGTAGCTCATCAACATGGGTTCCTACTGTAACTATGGCAACCAGGACCAGATATACTGAATTACTGTGTTGTTGTGTCTCTACAGCTGAACAACTCTTTCCATGATGGAGGACCAGATATACTGAATTACTGTGTTGATGTGTCTCTACAGCCGAACAACTCTTTCCATAATGGAAGACCAGATATACTGAATTACTGTGTTGATGTGTCTATACAGCTGATCAACTCTTTCCATAATGGAGGACCAGATATACTGAATTACTGTGTTGATGTGTCTATACAGCTGAACAACTCTTTCCATAATGGAGGACCAGATATACTGAATTACTGTGTTGATGTGTCTCTACAGCTGAACAACTCTTTCCATAATGGAGGACCAGATATACTGAATTACTGTGTTGATGTGTCTATACAGCTGAACAACTCTTTCCATAATGGAGGACCAGATATACTGAATTACTGTGTTGATGTGTCTCTACAGCTGAACAACTCTTTCCATAATGGAGGACCAGATATACTGAATTACTGTGTTGATGTGTCTATACAGCTGAACAACTCTTTCCATAATGGAGGACCAGATATACTGAATTACTGTGTTGATGTGTCTATACAGCTGAACAACTCTTTCCATAATGGAGGACCAGATATACTGAATTACTGTGTTGATGTGTCTCTACAGCTGAACAACTCTTTCCATAATGGAGGACCAGATATACTGAATTACTGTGTTGATGTGTCTCTACAGCTGAACAACTCTTTCCATAATGGAGGACCAGATATACTGAATTACTGTGTTGATGTGTCTCTACAGCTGATCAACTCTTTCCATAATGGACCAGATATACTGAATTACTGTGTTGATGTGTCTCTACAGCTGAACAACTCTTTCCATAATGGAGGACCAGATATACTGAATTACTGTGTTGATGTGTTTATACAGCTGAACAACTCTTTCCATAATGGAGGACCAGATATACTGAATTACTGTGTTGATGTGTCTCTACAGCTGAACAACTCTTTCCATAATGGACCAGATATACTGAATTACTGTGTTGATGTGTCTATACAGCTGAACAACTCTTTCCATAATGGAGGACCAGATATACTGAATTACTGTGTTGATGTGTCTCTACAGCTGAACAACTCTTTCCATAATGGACCAGATATACTGAATTACTGTGTTGATGTGTCTATACAGCTGAACAACTCTTTCCATAATGGAGGACCAGATATACTGAATTACTGTGTTGATGTGTCTATACAGCTGATCAACTCTTTCCATAATGGAGGACCAGATATACTGAATTACTGTGTTGATGTGTCTCTACAGCTGAACAACTCTTTCCATAATGGAGGACCAGATATACTGAATTACTGTGTTGATATGTCTCTACAGCTGAACAACTCTTTCCATTATGGAGGACCAGCTATACTGAATTACTGTGTTGATATGTCTCTACAGCTGAACAACTCTTTCCATTATGGAGGACCAGATATACTGAATTACTGTGCTGATGTGTCTCTACAGCTGAACAACTCTTTCCATAATGGAGGACCAGATATACTGAATTACTGTGTTGATGTGTCTCTACAGCTGATCAACTCTTTCCATGATGGAGGACCAGATATACTGAATTACTGTGTTGTTGTGTCTATACAGCTGAACAACTCTTTCAATAATGGCCTTGTCATTGAACAAGCCCAGAAGGCCAAAGCCTCTTCTGCACACAACATGATGGACAATATCTTTAAACAATATCTTCAATTAAAACCCTTCATTAAAACCCACTAAATATAATTTTAGTGAATCCCTTGTCCTTCCAGGTGTTAGACTATTATCAGTGAGTCAGGTGTTCTCTGAACCTGGTCCTGGAGAGCCACTGGGTGTGAGCTCTGTGGGCTATGGAGTGAAGCTACACAAAAGAGACTGTTGACTGAAAGTCATCTGACCTTGGCAAAGGACATTGGAATCAGTGTGTCCACGGAACTAGCTGCTAAAGAGGCTCACCAGTTGAGTTCATCAGGAACTTAGTGGGTTCATCTAACAATCCTAATCACCAGCTGATACATTTTAATTTCATACACAGGGTAAACCTTCCACCTAGAAAACATCATTTAATAGAAATCACAACCGCTCCTCTGTGTGATCTATGTAATCAAGGTGCCTTGGGCTCCTTTAATCATATGTACTGGGAGTGACCAGGGGACATGTTTTGGAAAGAGGTATCCTCATACCTTGTTCCCCCAAACTGTTATTACTGAATGATAATTCAACACTGTCATTACAGCAAAGACGTATAATGTTGTCAGGTTTGACAGCAGCTATAAAGACGTTGGAACTAAGATGGCAACCACCACACCTCATTGGATCAGCACTTTTATAGATATCATTTATTTAAAACTATCCACTGCTAGGATCCATGGGGCTAGCCAAACATCAATTGCAGCTGAAACCATAAAATAACTCCTGTAGTGGGTTTTACCCAACAGATTGCCCATTCATGATCATTTCGTGCAAATGTGTACCTTACTGATTTTATTATTATAATTGTATTTACATGCAATAAGTGGTTTCCATAATATACTGATATACATTTTATATATAATTTAACAGTATTCTGTCTCTAGCTGTATAACCATTCCTGCTGCTATTTGTTCTGATATATATTTTAACAGTATTGTGTCTCTAGCTGTATAACCATTCCTGCTGCTATTTGTTCTTGTCTGTGTTCCTTTCAAATAAATGAAAAGTTGATCACAGAGTTTCAACTGAAAATCAGAGACCAGGAAATCAAGTCACATGCTTCCACTGTGGCAAGGTGTTACATCAGACGTCTACATGCTGGTGTAAGGACATGGATTGTCCAGTCTGTGGTAAAAAGGGCAACATCGAACAAGTCTCCAGAAACAAAAAGAGAACAGAGAAAACGCAAAAACGGGAAACAAGAAACAGACATTCCAACGAAAGACACAAAGACATGTTCACACTGTTGAGTAAGAGAACACTGAGGTGAGTGACTCATCAGACCAGGAAGTCACACTGAAAATCCTGACTTTTTCCTGGCGGGCCGCACGGCTACTATGTCTCCCCCTTGCTTGAGGGACAGCCGGTGGGTATGGAGATTGACACACGGGCAGCTGCATCTCTTGTGTCAGAAAAAAGACACTGAAACACCTTCCACTTCAACCAGCGCACCTCGTGTTAAAGACTTACACAGGTGAATCTGTCGCTGTGAGAGGCATCACTGATGTCACAGGTCAGGTAAACAGACAAACTGAAAAGCTGCCACTCTATGTTGTGAAAGGAGACTATGCATCACTACTGGGATGTTCATAGATGGAGAAAATCACACTGGACTGGCCATCAGTGCATACAATGACACATGGAGACACATATCTACCTGCCATCTTAAAGAAACATGGAGAAGTCTTTAATGGACAGCTGGGTAGTATGAACGACATTACATGGAAGCTTAGCATTAAGCCAGACAGCAAACCAACATTTCTGAAAGCAGGACCTGTACATTATGCTATCAGACCATAAGTTAAGGCTGACTTGGAGGCTTTAGTCAAGAACAAAGTACTGGAGCCGGTCAGCATGAGTGAATGCATGCGCAACACCCATCTACCAGTCCTTAACACTAGAACCGCCCGGCCTTTCAGCTAGTAGGGATGGGTACTCCAATCCTCGGGATGTCACACTTTTCCCCTCATCCCTAACAAACACAGCTGATTAAACTAATCACATTCTAAACTGAAGATCATGATTAGTTAATTATTGGAGTCAGGTGTGTTAGCTGGGGCTTGGGCAAAAGTGTGACACCAATCAGGCCCCCGATGACTGGAGTTGCCCATCCCTGCACTAGAGCAAGGTGTGACACCAATCAGGCCCCGAGGACTGGAGTTGCCCATCCCTGCACTAGAGCAAGGTGTGACACCAATCAGGCCCCGAGGACTGGAGTTGCCCATCCCTGCACTATAGCAAGGTGTGACACCAATCAGGCCCCGAGGACTGGAGTTGGCCATCCCTGCACTAGAGCAAGGTGTGACACCAATCAGGCCCCGAGGACTGGAGTTGCCATTCCCTGTGCCATAGCAAGGTGTGACACCAATCAGGCCCTGAGGACTGGAGTTGCCCATCCCTGCACTAGAGCAAGGTGTGACACCAATCAGGCCCCGAGGACTGGAGTTGCCATTCCCTGTGCCATAGCAAGGTGTGACACCAATCAGGCCCAGAGGACTGGAGTTGCCCATCCCTGCACTAGAGCAAGGTGTGACACCAATCAGGCCCCGAGGACTGGAGTTGCCCATCCCTGCAATAGAGCAAGGTGTGACACCAATCAGGCCCCGAGGACTGGAGTTGCCCATCCCTGCACTAGAGCAAGGTGTGACACCAATCAGGCCCCGAGGACTGGAGTTGCCCATCCCTGCAATAGAGCAAGGTGTGACACCAATCAGAACCCCGAGGACTGGAGTTGCCCATCCCTGCACTAGAGCAAGGTGTGACACCAATCAGGCCCAGAGGGCTGGAGTTGCCCATCCCTGCACTATAGCAAGGTGTGACACCAATCAGGCCCAGAGGACTGGAGTTGCCCATCCCTGCACTAGAGCAAGGTGTGACACCAATCAGGCCCCGAGGACTGGAGTTGCCCATCCCTGCACTAGAGCAAGGTGTGACACCAATCAGGCCCAGAGGACTGGAGTTGCCCATCCCTGCACTAGAGCAAGGTGTGACACCAATCAGGCCCCGAGGACTGGAGTTGACCATCCCTGCACGATAGCAAGGTGTGACACCAATCAGGCCCAGAGGACTGGAGTTGCCCAACCCTGTGCTAGAGCAAGGTGTGACACCAATCAGGCCCAGAGGACTGGAGTTGCCCATCCCTGTGCTAGAGCAAGGTGTGACACCAATCAGGCCCAGAGGACTGGAGTTGCCCATCCCTGCACTAGAGCAAGGTGTGACACCAATCAGGCCCGGAGGACTGGAGTTGGCCATCCCTGTGACACCAATCAGGCCCCGAGGACTGGAGTTTCCCATCCCTGCACTAGAGCAAGGTGTGACACCAATCAGGCCCCGAGGACTGGAGTTGCCCATCCCTGCACTAGAGCAAGGTGTGACACCAATTAGGCCCCGAGGACTGGAGTTGCCCATCCCTGCACTATAGCAAGGTGTGACACCAATCAGGCCCCGAGGACTGGAGTTGCCCATCCCTGCACTAGAGCAAGGTGTGACACCAATCAGGCCCCGAGGACTGGAGTTGCCCATCCCTGCACTAGAGCAAGGTGTGCAAACATGGTTGATAAATAAATCCTTGATACATAGTGCATAAACTATTGTAAAGGATTAATTGCATGAAGAAATATTAGTGGAAATATATATTTTTTGTAACTTAAAAAAAAGTTTATTCTACGAAGTAAAATAAAAAAAGGCCTATAGCCTATTTCTGTTTCCCTTACAATAAAAACCTTACAGTGTAAACCATTTAATCAACTGTATTTGTAGATTAAATTAGTAATAGAGTTATAGTACTTAATAAAGTCCATTTACAGTTTATTTTGACAAAGTAGAAACTACAAATATAATAATAATAATAATAATATAACCAGCCAGGTGTTCAGGTGAAATTATTTGCTGTATTTCTAAACAAAAGCACCAGTGCATGAACAATTATAAAGGATTAAATCCATGAATAAATATTTGTGGAAATATATTAATGACAAGATATAAAATCAATAATGTGTTGATTGTATCAGACACTGTACCGAGCCTTTACTCATGAACCAATCACGTCTTCTCTTTATGCTTCAGGTCCACAGTCAGCACACAGCTTCGGGGCTTTGTGTGAGCAAGCCCCACAAACAAATCGGTTGCCCTGCACACAGTTTTATGAGACTTTTTCCGTCCGCTCTTACTTACTTGACATTGTGTCTCCTTTTTCCCCAGTGGGAGCTGTGGTTCTTGGGGAAGAGGGAGAGCAGGACCTGCTGTCTTGGCATTGTGTATTTTTCCCCAGTGGGAGCTGTTTGTCACGATCGTTATAAGAAGCGGACCAAGGCGCAGCGTGATAGGCGTACATCTTTTAATGAGTACTTTACACAAACAACAAAACGATACGTGAAGTCCTGAGGTTAACACAACACAAACCTATACGGAACAAGATCCCACAAATAACCAGGTGCCAACAGGCTGCCTAAGTATGCTCCCCAATCAGAGACAACGAGCTACAGCTGCCTCTGATTGGGAACCACACCGGCCAACATAGTTATACATGATCTAGAATAACTAACACAGACAAACTAAACCATGAAAATCCACACCCTGGCTCAACATTTAAAAGTCCCCAGAGCCAGGGCGTGACACTGTGGTTCTTGGGGAAGAGGGAGAACAGGACCTGCTGTCTTGACATTGTGTATTTTTCCCCAGTGGGAGCTGTGGTGCTTGGGGAAGAAGGAGAGCAGGACCTGCTGTTTTGACATTGTGTATTTTTCCCCAGTGGGAGCTGTGGTGCTTGGGGAAGAGGGAGAGCAGGACCTGCTGACTTGACATTGTGTCTTTTATTTGGGCTCACGTGTCTCAAAACCACAGTCTCAGACAGTCACTCACAAGCTGATCTGGTTGAATCTTTCCCCAGATATGGAAAGACACTGAGCAAGTTGGTTTCAACATCCGCTGCTAACCAAAACAGAAGTCACATGCATCATTATCAGTTTCTATCTGGTTTCTTTTGGCCATTCATCCATTGACGACAGAATATTATGTTACTAGTTGTTGCTTAGTAGCCAGAGCAATGCTGACACTAGAGTGGTCAAGTGCTAAATGAATGAACAGCAGGGATGTTGGTGAAAAAGTGACATTTGGAAATAGAGCTTCACCTCTTGAATGTTGAGAGTTATTTGATAAAGGTAAGTGCCATAGAAACTGCAGAATATGCTCTTTCAGATACAGCACTATATAGAAATCACAATGTTTTACCTGCATGGGACTCTGAAGGAGGATTTGATAAAGAGATGCTCCTTTCCCTGCATCTGTCAATTACAAGATGTGTCCATCTCTTCATGTACAATTTGACCACTGATAATATTATCACTCATCAGATTATTGTCAGTGTAATCTGGTCTATAGGCTAACTCTTATCATGTGTGAAATTAGTTTAGGTAGAGTCAATGATATGTTTTGCATTATTCTAAAGGCATACGTTTTGCAACACAATCTCACACTCAATTCGAGCAAATATGTACAAAAAGTATTTTAGCAGATTTTGTGCGTTTTTGTGTGGCTTAATTCGCCTCCCAAAAATGTATTTTCCTATGAATTAAGTCGTACAAAAATGTGTATTTTCACACGAATTAAGCCACACAAAAATGCACAAATACGCACAAAATCTGCTGAAAACGTTTTTGTGCATATTTGCACGGATTGAGTGTGAGATTGTGTTGACTGCAACACATAGCATGTTTTCGTTTCCCACAATACATTTGATTAGTAATAGAGTTACAGTAAATAAAACAGTCCTGTAACAGTTTATTTTTACAAAGTAAAATGTAAATCAGAATGGTATCAACCTGCAAGATGCGGTCAAATGATTTGCTGCTGATAAACAGGCATAACACAAACTCATCATTACACTATTGTTCTAAATTAATTCAACATCTGCACCCTCCTTATCATTCAGTTAAGCCTAATTTAAATTAATTTATGAAGTAACGTGTACAATTATCTCCCATTCATCCATTTGTCATTCATTCAGTGAGGAAAGAGAGAGTCATTAGTGCCTGGCTGGGTACCAACGTCCTACAGCGGATTAAATTGGGAATAGGTTAAAAAACGGGTAAAAAAACAAACAAAAACGGGTAACAAGGCATAGAATACTTTTCTATTTGTGATTTTAAAATTCTGACAAATGAGCAGTGTAAAATACAAACATTGAGGAAAAGTCAGGGAGCAGGACATAGGTTTATTTGGGGTCTGATTCTAGTGTTAAATGGCAATTCCGCAACTTTTCAACCTCATATTCATCCTCTCCAGCACCACAACAGTGTCTATATTTGTGAAAACAGCACGTTTCTATGATCTGTAGTTAAAAAGACAAGAAGAAAAGTCTTTACAAAATGTGACATAAAAGTAAAAAACAGTGATTTCCACCTGCAGTGAGTTTCTAGTTTCCAGTCCAATGGAGTAAACCCAGTGATTTCCACCTGCAGTGAGTTTCTAGTTTCCAGTCCAATGTAGTAAACCCAGTGATTTCCACCTGCAGTGAGTTTCTAGTTTCCAGTCCAATGTAGTAAACCCAGTGATTTCCACCTGCAGTGAGTTTCTAGTTTCCAGCCCAATGGAGTAAACCCAGTGATTTCCACCTGCAGTGAGTTTCTAGTTTCCAGCCCAATGGAGTAAACCCAGTGATTTCCACCTGCAGTGAGTTTCTAGTTTCCAGTCCAATGGAGTAAACCCAGTGATTTCCACCTGCAGTGAGTTTCTAGTTTCCAGCCCAATGTAGTAAACCCAGTGATTTCCACCTGCAGTGAGTTTCTAGTTTCCAGTCCAATGGAGTAAACCCAGTGATTTCCACCTGCAGTGAGTTTCTAGTTTCCAGTCCAATGGAGTAAACCCAGTGATTTCCAGCTGCAGTGAGTTTCTAGTTTCCAGCCCAATGGAGTAAACCCAGTGATTTCCACCTGCAGTGAGTTTCTAGTTTCCAGTCCAATGGAGTAAACCCAGTGATTTCCACCTGCAGTGAGTTTCTAGTTTCCAGTCCAATGGAGTAAACCCAGTGATTTCCACCTGCAGTGAGTTTCTAGTTTCCAGCCCAATGGAGTAAACCCAGTGATTTCCACCTGCAGTGAGTTTCTAGTTTCCAGTCCAATGGAGTAAACCCAGTGATTTCCACCTGCAGTGAGTTTCTAGTTTCCAGTCCAATGGAGTAAACCCAGTGATTTCCACCTGCAGTGAGTTTCTAGTTTCCAGCCCAATGGAGTAAACCCAGTGATTTCCACCTGCAGTGAGTTTCTAGTTTCCAGCCCAATGGAGTAAACCCAGTGATTTCCACCTGCAGTGAGTTTCTAGTTTCCAGTCCAATGGAGTAAACCCAGTGATTTCCACCTGCAGTGAGTTTCTAGTTTCCAGCCCAATGGAGTAAACCCAGTGATTTCCACCTGCAGTGAGTTTCTAGTTTCCAGCCCAATGGAGTAAACCCAGTGATTTCCACCTGCAGTGAGTTTCTAGTTTCCAGCCCAATGGTGTAAACCCAGTGATTTCCACCTGCAGTGAGTTTCTAGTTTCCAGCCCAATGGAGTAAACCCAGTGATTTCCACCTGCAGTGAGTTTCTAGTTTCCAGCCCAATGGAGTAAACCCAGTGATTTCCACCTGCAGTGAGTTTCTAGTTTCCAGCCCAATGGAGTAAACCCAGTGATTTCCACCTGCAGTGAGTTTCTAGTTTCCAGTCCAATGGAGTAAACCCAGTGATTTCCACCTGCAGTGAGTTTCTAGTTTCCAGTCCAATGGAGTAAACCCAGTGATTTCCACCTGCAGTGAGTTTCTAGTTTCCAGCCCAATGGAGTAAAACCAGTGATTTCCACCTGCAGTGAGTTTCTAGTTTCCAGCCCAATGGAGTAAACCCAGTGATTTCCACCTGCAGTGAGTTTCTAGTTTCCAGTCCAATGGAGTAAACCCAGTGATTTCCACCTGCAGTGAGTTTCTAGTTTCCAGCCCAATGTAGTAAACCCAGTGATTTCCACCTGCAGTGAGTTTCTAGTTTCCAGTCCAATGGAATAAACCCAGTGATTTCCACCTGCAGTGAGTTTCTAGTTTCCAGTCCAATGTAGTAAACCCAGTGATTTCCACCTGCAGTGAGTTTCTAGTTTCCAGTCCAATGGAGTAAACCCAGTGATTTCCACCTGCAGTGAGTTTCTAGTTTCCAGCCCAATGGAGTAAACCCAGTGATTTCCACCTGCAGTGAGTTTCTAGTTTCCAGCCCAATGGAGTAAACCCAGTGATTTCCACCTGCAGTGAGTTTCTAGTTTCCAGTCCAATGGAGTAAACCCAGTGATTTCCACCTGCAGTGAGTTTCTAGTTTCCAGTCCAATGGAGTAAACCCAGTGATTTCCACCTGCAGTGAGTTTCTAGTTTCCAGTCCAATGGAGTAAACCCAGTGATTTCCACCTGCAGTGAGTTTCTAGTTTCCAGTCCAATGGAGTAAACCCAGTGATTTCCACCTGCAGTGAGTTTCTAGTTTCCAGCCCAATGGAGTAAACCCAGTGATTTCCACCTGCAGTGAGTTTCTAGTTTCCAGCCCAATGGAGTAAACCCAGTGATTTCCACCTGCAGTGAGTTTCTAGTTTCCAGCCCAATGTAGTAAACCCAGTGATTTCCACCTGCAGTGAGTTTCTAGTTTCCAGTCCAATGGAGTAAACCCAGTGATTTCCACCTGCAGTGAGTTTCTAGTTTCCAGTCCAATGGAGTAAACCCAGTGATTTCCACCTGCAGTGAGTTTCTAGTTTCCAGCCCAATGGAGTAAAACCAGTGATTTCCACCTGCAGTGAGTTTCTAGTTTCCAGCCCAATGGAGTAAACCCAGTGATTTCCACCTGCAGTGAGTTTCTAGTTTCCAGTCCAATGGAGTAAACCCAGTGATTTCCACCTGCAGTGAGTTTCTAGTTTCCAGCCCAATGGAGGGGATTGTATTGCTCCCCACACCACTGCAAATCTGATTGTGTTTGAACATTTCTGGTTTTAAAATGTTTCAACTTTTAAATTAGGTCTTTTTAACTTTATATAATTTTCTACAAAACTTAGAAATGCACATTTTTCACATATGATCTTCTTTTATTTTTACGGCTGCATTGGACCTTTAAAGGTAGTTTTTTAAAAATATATATAGTTTGCCTCCACAGCAACATGGACACCTGCATACTGTCACATAACCAGAGGAGGCTGGTGGAGGAGCTATAGGAGGACAGGCTCATTGTAAAGACTGGAATGGAATCAATGGAACGATATCAAACACTTAATTTATTTATTCAATTTCAGCCATAAAAATGAACCCGTCCTCCTATAGCTCTTCCCACCAGCCTCCTCTGGGAAATGTCTCTGTTCTGGTAAAAGAGAAGTAGATAGTATCACATCTTGTTTCTGTTTTGTCTACATGTATCTTCATTAAACCACAGGTTCTGTTCTTGAGACGGATGGGGAAGAGTGGGGTGGAAAGGCTTTTGCAACACTACTTTAGTTAGCACAACCTTGTGACTAATTTAACTTCCTGTTTGAGATACTTGGGAGAAATTCAATGTTATCTTTCTACCTTCCCAATACCTTCCCCCATGTCTCATATTCACTGTTATCTTTCTACCTTCCCAATACCTTCCCCATGTCTCATATTCACTGTTATCTTTCAACCTTCCCAATACCTTCCCCATGTCTCATATTCACTGTTATCTTTAAACCTTCCCAATACCTTCCCCATGTCTCATATTCACTGTTATCTTTCAACCTTCCCAATACCTTCCCCATGTCTCATATTCACTGTTATCTTTCTACCTTCCCAATACCTTCCCCATGTCTCATATTATTTAGTGTACAGTTCAGAGATAGTTTGATGTGGTGTACAGAGTAGAGGGCATAGTCCTTTAGTCTCTATGGACCAGATGGTAGTGTACAGTTCAGAGATGGCTTGATGTGGTGAGCAGCATAGAGTGTATAGTCCTTTAGTCTCTATGGACCAGATGGTAGTGTACAGTTCAGAGATGGCTTGATGTGGTGAGCAGCATAGAGTGTATAGTCTTTTAGTCTCTATGGGTCAGATGGTAGGGTACAGTTCAGAGATGGCTTGATGTGGTGAGCAGCATAGAGTGTATAGTCCTTTAGTCTCTATGGGCCAGATGGCCAGTTGGTGAGGGCCACAGCATGGGGAAAGAAACTGGGATGGGGGTCTATAACATCCAATCACATAGGTTTACAGCAGCTGACAGTTGCAACATCATTGCTAATAATGCAAACTGTCTTGGTTTAGATAAAGACAAGTTCTGTACAGATGTAGGATCTTACTTTAATCAGCCTGTTGCAGGAGAACTAAAACGTGTTGTGTATTTGAGGGTTAAAAAGGCTTCTGAAGTTTGTAATTTCCACTTTTCCACCTTTCCCTTTTGAAAAATGTCAATTCATTATAATTCATATAATAATTCAAATGTCGTGTTGCTTCAGGGTTATTTTCCTGCTGTAGCAAATGGGCTCAAATTACGATCCTACATCTGTAGCAATGTACCTGTCTTTAATGTACATGGCTATATTAGGAGGACAGGATTCTCTTTAGACCATTGTTTTTTGACCATTTGACATATTTTATTTACTGTTGTTTAGGCTGGTTGAATGAGTTCCCTATGAGAGGCTACTTCATCTGCAAGAAAACAGGCGGCCGCACCAGTTTCCTCATATGAAATTAAAAGTAAGTGTGTAGCCTACGCACTTACACAATGGATGTTGAAACTGTGGGACACATTTCTCGGCAACATTAAAATTAGGATAAATGTGTTGATTTGAAGGAAAGACGGGCAGACTCTGGTAAGTCTAGGCTACATAGAACTATTATATTAGAACGTTAGGTGGTTTACAGACATTCAATAGTCAGAGTAGGTTTGATATATGATCACTTATCATGCTGACCAACCTGATGGTCTCTGTTGGAAATGTGAAACATATCATGCCTAGGCTACAAGCTCTGTCCTGCTACTGGTAGGCCTGTAACGTTATGGGAACTGATCTGAACAGGTTTAGGCTGGTCATCTAGGATATGTAGGCTATAGCTGAGGTATAGACCTCCATCTGCATATCACTAACAAACCGCTGTTATATATTATAACCTAGCCAACTTTACATAATATAAATCTCCTACTTGTTGCAAAAATACTTTCTGAATGTATCAATGATTCCCCCTCAGATCAATCATGCCCGTTTTAGCCCTTCTGTCTACATTCTCAGATTGAAAGACAACAAATAGCCTACTTTTAATTAATACAAATAAGTGTGAGACATGGCCTTGTGTTGCTGCACTGTCTATAACTACCTTAACAAACAGTGACTTATTATTATTATTGACAGTTAACATGGAGAAGAGATGTCACAACCAGATGTTCATCTGATTGCATTAAATAGCCTGACTGTTTTCATATGTCTGTTAGTTAATGTTTTATTTCTAAGAGATCATGAGTAAAAGAGAACAATGGACATTCTAGAATTAGTTGTCACTGTGTTCACCACAACCAACATGCTGCATCTCTGTTTAGGGGTCAGTGGTCTAAAATGAGTCTCTCTGGAGAGAGAGAGGAGGGGGGCCCTGCCTCTAAAATGAGTCTCTCTGGGGAGAGAGAGGAGGGGGGCCCTGCCTCTAAAATGAGTCTCTCTGGGGAGAGAGAGGAGGGGGGCCCTGCCTCTAAAATGAGTCTCTCTGGGGGACACGACACCAAAGCTAAGAGGTGAGATGACAATTTTGTTTCCAAAACGCTATATCCACAATTTTTTTCAGCAGAAATGATTGCCTTGGATACCTTCAATATTACTGGGTACCTTCAATATTACTGTTCTCAGATTTTTTATTAATGGATTTGAGATGTGTATAAAAATAAATGTTTTTTTGTCTAAATGCTATATATCCATTGTTTAGCTTGAATGGAATGTTCGTATCCTGTATATTTGACTGTGATATGTGGTTGTCTCACCTAGATATCTTAAGATGAATGCACTTACAGATGCCATATCTTAATTTGACCCAGTTTCTCACAGCAGGAAAATAATTCTGCAGCAATAAGAAATGTAAATTATTATGTGCATTATAAATCACTAAAAAATTTTGTCGTGGTCGGTACATTTTTCATTAGGGCAAATCAAGTTTGACATTTTTAAAGTGGAAATTACAAACTCTAGAAGCCTTTTTAATGAAATATGAAATATATTGAGACAGATTACAGACCGTAGTCTACAAGTAGCAAAATAGAACTCAATGGATTGATCATGAAACGTATTTCAATATGATTGAAATAGGCCTATAGCCTGCTGTTTATATTTTAATGCGGTTATCTCGGTTTTCATTTGAAGCATCATTTTATACGTCCTTGTTTGTATCAATTGCAAAGACATTTGCAACTTTGTATTTGTAGTCAACTTTGTTCTGAATTTATCGGTGGTCACAGAGAGACGGATAAACCATGTGATTCTATGTTTAGCGGAGATCTTCTGTGTATAAAGTGATGCGGGAGGGCAAAAAAGCATCTAACGACGCACTTGGCTGTTCTACAAGTGGTCTGAGGCAGGTGTTAGAATATGAACGTTTTCAAGTGCAACGTTAATAACGATGGTTTTGGGAAACAGCTCAGAGATTTAACAATGCTCCTACGAAGGTTCTAACGATGAACTTAGCCTTAAGATGCTTTTGGGATACCAGGCCCTGGACAAAAACATCTGCTAAATTCAAAGGTAAATGTTTTATATACTGATCTCATATTACTGGATTTATTTTATTTTTTATTTTTTATATTGATGTTACAAATGTATCATATGTACAGTTCTTTATAAAAAATGTAGTTATTTGTTACATTTGACTGTGTAAAACCTAGCAGCACTACTTATTTCTCTGAGAGTGAGGCAGATGTACATTCAATAATTAGTTGTCACTGTGTTAACCACAACCAACATGCTGTATCTCTGTTTAGGGGTTAGTGGTCTAAAATGAGTCTGTCTGGGGAGAGAGAGGACCAACTTTCTACTCTGAGACGCTTTGTGGATATGGACCCTGATCTCAAATTATTGTTTTAAATAACAACGAATTTTTGTTTTACATAATCCTCAAATGAATATTACTAATGTAAGCCACTGTAAAGACTGGGTTTAGTTTATTGCGTGGCTCTGCTCATGTCCACGTTCTGGAACTGTCCGCGTCCACGTACGGTTTGGCGCCAAGCATATTGTCCAATTACTCGCAGAGTGGTCTGAGGTGATCTTGGGGAACAACGACGGAGTTCGTTACAGTGTTGAGACGCCGAAGTTTATTGTTCAATTTGCTTTTTTGCGTAATGGTCAGTGACAGTATGAGTGTAGCCAGATCCTTTTCACTCGCTATCCTTGTTTCATCTTGTGTGGTTCACCGGATTCGTCATCATCGAGGGACAGACGAACGACTTGCTAGCTAGCCAAGCTAGTCAGTACAGCTAGCTAAGCTAGCTACTCTACCAGCAGCATCCTAGTTATCCTAGCTACCACTACATCATCACCGGCTGCCTGCATTTCTTGTGGACCGATGGAGCTCCCTGGTTGTTTCTTCCACCTGTTAAATACGGTGGAGGGCTTCTCCCTCTCTCGTTGACGGATGCTGGGTACCTACCATCCCTCTGTCCGGTTCTCCTCTCTTCACTAGATGGACGGTAACTTTAGTGTTTAACCCCCCTCTGTGTCCAAGGACTGAACTTTTGAATATTATTTTCGGGGCGCCTCAAGTGACATTTTGTACAACCTTTATTTCTGATAAAATTAGTTCATTGCATCCACCATGGAGCCCAGTTTCATAATATTACCTTCTGTCCCTGGTTATGAAGTAATTGCGAAAAAACAGGCCTTATGTTTGGGCATTTTTCACCCTACCAGCTCCTATTAGTTCTATTGAGCTCCATGACACCGACTCGCCTTCAGAACGTTCTATTCCCAGCCCATTGTTCTGCGTCACAATGCCAGCTTCACTATTGTTATCAATGAGACCTGCCTGCGTTAACCCTGTAGGTTTACCTCAGGTAACTTATTATTAACAAGGTTACAGCTACTTGGTGAGCGTTAACCCTGTAGGTTTACCTCAGGTAACTTATTATTACCAAGGTTACGGCTACTTGGTGAGCGTTAACCCTGTAGGTTTACCTCAGGTAATTTATTATTAACAAGGTTACAGCTACTTGGTGAGCGTTAAGCCTGTAGGTTTAGGTAACTTATTATTACCAAGGTTACGGCTACTTGGTGAGCGTTAACCCTGTAGGTTTACCTCAGGTAACTTGTGGTCCTCTGTAGCTCAGCTGGTAGAGCACGGCACTTGAAACGCCAAGGTAGTGGGTTCGATCCCCGGGACCACCCATACACAAAAATTTATGCACGCATGCATGTAAGTCGCTTTGGATAAAAACATCTGCTAAATGGCATATTATTATTAACAAGGTTATGGTTACTTGGTGAGCGCGCTCACTGTTAACCTGAGTACATGTTGTGGTGAGCAACACTCTAAGAGGTGTTGTCTGGCACAAAGCCATCAAACGTTAAACATTTTCTGGTCATGGTTAAACATATTTGTTTTAAGAAAAAAGTGTACAATCTAAACAAAACGCATGTCCCTGTCCTCTTTTTCAAGATGTGGCAGATTTAAACAGCCAGAATACATTTTTTAATTAAGAAATAACCATTTTTTTGATGACTTGTTGTTTCTAAATGGCTGCTGGGTAATTTGATATGCAACGAAATCTTCGTTCGTAGGCATCAAATTGAGCGAATGCTACACAGGTTCACTGAGTTGCAAACCAAATGGGTATAATGGGGTGATTGTTGTCTAATCGGGTGGTCTAGCTAATGGATTTGTAGATCTGACGCAGTTGCTACCTCAGATTATGAGCCTAGCAAGTGTCATGAAGTGTCAGGTCTCCCGAGTGGTGCAGTGGTCTAGTGCCACTAGAGATCCTTGTTGTCGTAGCCGGCCGCGACCGGGAGACCCGTTGGTTTGCTTCCCACGGGGGGCCAGTATGAAAAAATAAATAATGTATGCACTCACTAACTGTAAGTCGCTCTGGATAAGAGCGTCTGCTAAATGACGTAAATGTAATGAGTGAGTTATATAGAACCCACATACGGCCAAAAGGAGGAGCCAGAGTGCTATAAACCCATACTGTTTTTTGCCATATAAACCCTAAACCTAACAATCAATCAAATGTATTTATAAAGCCCTTTTTACACCAGCAGATGTCATAAAGTGCTTTACAGAAACTCTTACCTTACTTATAACCTATTTTAGCCGTAACCCTAACCCCTAATTCTTGGGTAGGGTAGCCTAGAACATTTTTAGAAACTATTTTAGTAATAATATTATCTTAGTAAATACAATTATAGTATTAAATAGCGTTTTGATTATTTTGTTGTTATTTTATTATATGTATAATTCCAAGACACATTTGTTTTATTTTTCAAATGTGGTTTGAATTGGGTGACCTAGTAACCTCTGTGTGAAAGTCCAGCAATTGGCGTGGGGCAGGTTTGTGACTGATCTAATACACTTTATTTCTCAGCTGCCTCACCAACATCTGTACGTGACTTAATAACTTTTAATTGCTAAATATTTCCAATAGATTGCAGCATAAGACCACGAAGCATCAGTTATAAGCTACAAGCAGCAATATGATTGACATAAAATAGCATGCAACCAAATACTATGTCCCATGATTTTCTAAAATGGTCACTCATTACTTTAGTTAGCGATATATCTCGTATTAGGCCTGTGATGCTTTTGGAAGAGCAATTAAATAGTGACTATAGCAGGTGTTGAACCCCTGGTAAATAATCACTGGTCAGATGCTCCAACCTCAACCCTAGTATACATGCATTTTTAAATATCTAATATTACGATTAAACAACCTCGGAATAGATAAGACAAGAGTGCGTCTTCCAGCCCGCCAATAAATTACATCATGCAACCCTCCCAGTTAGCAAATGTACCTCAACATGCCCCTCGCTTGTGCTAGAAGGCAGAGTGCTCGCTGCTGGTTGATGAATCGGACAATGAATGTACCAGGAAAATATGTTTTTCTCGACCAGAGGTGACTAAATTAATGTTCAGGCTTATTGGTAATCGTTATAGTAATGAAGTATAATTTCAAAACATGAGCATAAAAACAGCTAATAATAAACATGAATCATCATTATATTATTTCACAGTAATCTGTTAAATGTTTTTTCAGTCGTTCCTCTTGCGTTAGCAGTGTGGAAAGGGACAGTAAAAAGCGTGTGCAGGAGTTTTCCTGTGAGGGGGAGTGGTGGTGTATCCAGGGAGAAAACTAAACAAATCTTCTGAAATGTCATTCGTGGTCTTATGCTTCCATCTATTGGAATTATTTAGTAACTGCAGTAGTACTGAATAAAGTATATCCTTACTAAAGTAGTAATTACTCAGAATTGCAAAATATGACATTTTCTAGTTCATTTTACCACTTACAACCATAAAATAACCATTTATAGCATAACAAACAATGAAACTGACATAAACCAAAAGCACCATACATTTAGTTAAGTATATATATATATATATATATATATATATATATATATATATATATATATATATATATATATATATATATATATATATATATATATACTATTTATTTAGATGGGTGACATTATCTGCCAAAGTAACACCACTGTAGATAAAGAAGAGCTCTCCAGTAGGTGTACCAAAACATTCAAAGGCCATTTTCTCAAAAGTGAGGTTACAAGTTTATAATCTTTCAAAGCAGAATTACTTTCCCATTGTTCCTCAACTGTAGTGTATGATATACCTTTTTCTAGCTGAGTCTCTACTTTTATCCAATGTCAAAAACACAATTTCAAATTTTGCTACATAAGATCGAGCCGGTCGATCACATTTGACTGAGTAAAACCTAGCAATACTATTTATTTCTCTGAGAGTGAGGCAGATATATATTATTACTGTGTGAAACCTAGTAGTACTACTTATTTCTCTGAGAGTGAGGCAGATATATTATTACTGTGTAAAACCTAGCAGTGCTACTTATTTCTCTGAGAGTGAGACAGATTTTAAACAAATACATGTCTCCAATCTCTTTCATAATTTCTTCAAACAATAAAAGCTAATTTATGAACATTTCTGAAAATGGATATATAGCGTTTTGGAATGAAACTCTTCTTATGTTTCCCCATCTGAGCTCAGAGTAGATGAGAGATGTAATGTTTGTCTCTGTTGTGTTGAAGTCCAATCAAGCAGGAGAGACCAGCCTCCCCTGTACCCAGCTGTGTGTCCATGAAGAGTGACTGGTCTATGGATCAACCTCTATACTTTAGAGAGGGAGACTTTTCTAGTGAACAAAGGTAAGAAGAACTCATGGGTCATGGTCAGTGGGTTAAACAACACTGTCTCTAGTCATTTCTCCTCTCCCATTTTCCCATTTATTTTTGTTGTTTTCATAATCCATAGGCTAAACCTTTTTTCCATTTTCATAGTCCTGAAACAATATTTAACTAACACAACATTCCATTCCCTGTGTGTGTGTGTGTGTGTGTGTGTGTGTGTGTGTGTGTGTGTGTGTGTGTGTGTGCAAGTGTGTGCACTCCCCAGATGAGGAGATGTAATCTCTATCCTGATTGCCTAGTCACTTTTACCCCTACCTATATGTACATATTACCTCAACTACCTGGTACCCCTGTACATTGACTCAGTACTGGTACTCCTTGTATATAGTCTAGTTATTACCTCAACTACCTGGTACCCCTGCACATTGACTCAGTACTGGTACTCCTTGTATATAGTCTAGTTATTACCTCAACTACCTGGTACCCCTGCACATTGACTCAGTACTGGTACTCCTTGTATATAGTCTAGTTATTACCTTAACTACCTGGTACCCTGCACATTGACTCAGTACTGGTACTCCTTGTATATAGTCTAGTTATTACCTCAACTACCTGGTACCCCTGCACATTGACTCAGTACTGGTACTCCTTGTATATAGTCTAGTTATTACCTCAACTACCTGGTACCCCTGCACATTGACTCAGTACTGGTACTCCTTGTATATAGTCTAGTTATTACCTCAACTACCTGGTACCCCTGCACATTGACTCAGTACTGGTACTCCTTGTATATAGTCTAGTTATTACCTCAACTACCTGGTACCCCTGCACATTGACTCAGTACTGGTACTCCTTGTATATAGTCTAGTTATTACCTCAACTACCTGGTACCCTTGCACATTGACTCAGTACTGGTACTCCTTGTATATAGTCTAGTTATTACCTCAACTACCTGGTACCCCTGCACATTGACTCAGTACTGGTACTCCTTGTATATAGTCTAGTTATTACCTCAACTACCTGGTACCCTGCACATTGACTCAGTACTGGTACTCCTTGTATATAGTCTAGTTATTACCTCAACTACCTGGTACCCCTGTACATTGACTCAGTACTGGTACTCCTTGTATATTGTCTAGTTATTACCTCAACTACCTGGTACCCCTGCACATTGACTCAGTACTTGTACTCCTTGTATATAGTCTAGTTATTACCTCAACTACCTGGTACCCTGCACATTGACTCAGTACTGGTACTCCTTATAGCCTCATTATTGTTATTTCAATGTGTTACTATTTCCTATTTTTATTTAGCTAAATTTTCTTACTTTTTAACTGCATTGTTGGGAAAGGGCTCATTAGTAAGCATTTCACGGTAAAGTGTACAGCTGTTGTATTCGGCGCATGTGAGAAATACAATTTGATTTGATTTGAAGCTCATTGGCAGAAATTAACGGTCGTCTCGTGCCGAACAGCGCATGTTCGGATGTTGAAGCACTGTGGCTAGGAAAAACTCCCTCGAAAGGCAGGAACCTAGGAAGAAACCTAGAGAGGAACCAGGCTCTGAGGGGTGGCCAGTCCTCTTCTGGCTGTGCCGGGTGGAGATTATAACAGTACATGGCCATTAAGGCCAGATCGTTCTTCAAGATGTTCAAACGTTCATAGATGACTAGCAGGGTCAAATAATAATCACTGTGGTTATAGAGGTTGCAACACGTCAGCACCTCAGAAGTAAATGCTAGTTGCCTTTTCACAGTCGAGCATTCAGAGGTTGAGAGAGAGAGAGAGAGAGAGAGAGAGAGAGAGAGAGAGAGAGAGAGAGAGAGAGAGAGAGAGAGAGAGAGAGAGAGAGAGAGAGAGAGAGAGAGAGAGAGACAGAGAGACAGAGAGAGAGAGAGAGAGAGAGAGAGAGAGAGAGAGAGAGAGAGAGAGAGAGAGAGAGAGAGAGAGAGAGAGAGAGAGGGAACAGCAGGTTTGGGACAAGGTAGCACGTTCGGTGAACAGGTCAGGGTTCCAAAAAAACATGATTATTTGTCTCTCTGAAATGAAACCATTAAGTGATAGATTTTAAACAAATACTTGTCTGTCTTTGAACAACCCCATACCATGATTAGATGGTGAAAAAACACACCAATCTCTTGTATAATTTCTTTAAACAATAAAAGCAAATTTTCCAACATTTCTGAAAATGGTTATATAGCGTTTTGGAATGAAACTCTTGTTTCCCCATCTGAGCTCAGAGTAGATGAGAGATGTAATGTTTGTCTCTGTTGTGTTGAAGCCCAATCAAGCAGGAGAGACCAGCCTCCCCTGTACCCAGCTGTGTGTCCATGAAGAGTGACCGGTCTATGGTTCAACCTATAGTGTTTAGAGAGGGAGACTTTTCTAGTGAACAAAGGTAAGAAGAACTCATGGGTCATGGTCAGTGGGTTAAACAACACTGTCTCTAGTCATTTCTCCTCTCCCATTTTCCCATTTATTTTTGTTGTTTTCATAATCCATAGGCTAAACCTTTTTTCCATTTTCATAGTCCTGAAACAATATTAAACTAACACAACATTCCCTCCCTGTGTGTGTGTGTGTGTGTCTGTGTGTGTGTGTGTGTGTGTGTGTGTGTGTGTGTGTGTGTGTGTGTGTGTGTGTGTGTGTGTGTGTGTGTGTGTGTGTGTGTGCACTCCCTGGATGAGGAGATGTAATCTCATGTTTTGTCCACAGAAACCAACAGGAGAGATCAGAGTCAGAGATTCTCAGTGGTCAGTCTTCCCAGAGTCATCAAACAGACCTGGCCTCCATATTCAGTGTATGTGGTCCTGTTATGTACATTTGTTTTTTGTTTACCTCAAGTAAAGTTGATCTGTCAATCATTCATTAATGTGTTAATGAGAAAGCATTTCTTCTCTTGCTTAACTTATTTACTTGATTTATTTCAGTTGCTTGAAGAGAATATTATGACATTTGTGAAGAACGAGCTGAAGATGTTCAAGAGGATTCTTAGTCCAGAACTCCCAGAAGGTTTTGAGAGTCAGAAGCAGGATAAGGAAGTGGTGGACGCTGAAGATGAGAAGCAGGAGAGCAGTGCCAGAGAGGGGGCTCTGAAGATCACACTGCACGTCCTGAGGAAAATGAACCAGAAGGAGCTTGCTGACACACTGGAGAAAAGTAAGAGCTGTCAGCCTCATGTTGAATGCTGTTTTAGAACATTTAAAAGCTGTAGCTAAAGTACAGCTAAAGTAGCTGTGTAACTCAATGATATTGTAGCAGCCTTAACACAACACCTAGTGACCTCATCAAGTAGCAGCAGGGATGTGTTGTGTTGATTCATTTAGACAGAGAGAAGAGGAGAGAGAGATAGAGAGAGAGAGAGAGAGAGAGAGAGAGAGAGAGAGAGAGAGAGAGAGAGAGAGAGAGAGAGAGAGAGACAACATTATTAATGCCATCAATAATACCAATAATGATATAAATCAGTCACACCAGTGTGTAATGCATTATGAAAACATTTACAGATTTATACAGACAAGATAATAAATGATTATAATTTAAAACTTTATAAGACAGTCTTACAATACTGTAGGCATTAAAACAGATGTAATATTAATATCCTCTGTGTTATTTCTAGATTCAGATGAGCGTGCTGTGATTCTTCAACGTGAACTCAAATCTAATCTAAAGAAGAAGTTTCAATGTGTATTTGAGGGGATCGCTAAACAAGGAAACCCAACACTTCTCAATAAGATCTACACAGAGCTCTACATCACAGAGGGTGGAACAGGAGAGGTCAATAATGAACATGAGCTGAGACAGATTGAGACAACAACCAGGAAACAAGCAAGACCAGAGACTGCAATCAAATGTAACGACATCTTAAAACCCTTAACTGGACAAGACAAACTTATCAGAACTGTGCTGACAAAGGGAGTTGCTGGCATTGGAAAAACAGTCTCTGTGCAGAAGTTCATTCTGGACTGGGCTGAAGGAAAAGCAAATCAGGATGTCCAATTTGTATTTTCATTCCCTTTCCGGGAGCTGAATTTGATGAACAGGGAAAAACACACTTTCATTGAACTTCTCAATCACTTCTCAATGGAAACCAAAGAATCAAGAATCTCCAACTACGACAAGTACAAGGTTCTGCTCATCTTTGATGGTCTGGATGAGTGCCGACTGCCCCTAGACTTCCAGAAGAACAAGATCTGTTGTGACGTCACACAGTCAACCTCAGTGGATGTTCTGCTGACAAATCTCATCAAGGGAAATCTGCTTCCCTCTGCTCTCCTCTGGATAACTACCCGACCTGCAGCAGCCAATCAGATCCCTTCAGGGTGTGTTGACCAGGTGACAGAGGTACGAGGGTTCAATGACCCACAGAAGGAGGAGTACTTCATGAAGAGATTCAGTGATTCAGAGGACCTGGCCAGCAGAATCATCTCACACATAAAGACATCAAGGAGCCTCCACATCATGTGCCACATTCCAGTCTTCTGTTGGATTTCTGCAACAGTCCTTGAACACATGTTGAGTACAGACAAGACAGAAGAGATGCCCAAGACTCTGACTGAGATGTTCATACACCTTGTGGTGTTTCATAGCAAACAGAAGAATGAAAAGTATCTTGGGAAAGAAGAGACAGGTCCACACTGGAATAAAGAGAGCATTCTGTCACTGGGAAAACTGGCTTTTCAACAGCTTGTGAATGGCAATCTGATTTTCTATAAAAAAGACCTGAAAAAGGCTGGCATTGATGTCAATGAAGCCTCAGTGTACTCAGGATTGTGCACACAGATCTTTAAAGAGGAATGTGTAGTGTACCAGGAGAAGGTGTACTGCTTCGTGCATCTGAGCATTCAGGAGTTTCTGGCTGCTGTATATGTGTTCCTCTCATACATCAACAACAACGAGAATCTAATGGCCAAACCTCAATCAAACTGGAACTGTTTTGCACTGTTCAGAGACAAGTCTGAAGTTACTTTCTACAAGAGTGCTGTGGATAAAGCCTTACAAAGTGAGACAGGAAACCTGGACCTGTTCCTCCGCTTCCTTCTGGGCCTCTCACTGGAGTCCAATCAGAAGCACTTACGAGGTCTACTGACAAAGACAAGAAGCAGCTCACAGAGCCATGAAGAAACAGTCAAGTACATCAAGGAGAAGATCAGGGAGAATCCCTCTCCAGAGAGGTGCATCAATCTGTTCCACTGTCTGAATGAACTGAATGACCATTCTCTAGTGGAGGAGATCCAAAGCTACCTGAGATCAGGAAGTCTCTCAGAAGAAGAACTCTCACCTGCACAGTGGTCAGCTCTGGTCTTTGTGTTGCTGACTTCAGAAAAGGAGCTGGATGTGTTTGACCTGAAGAAATACTCCAGATCAGAGGAAGGTCTTCTGAGGCTGCTGCCAGTGGTCAAAGCCTCCAGAGCTGCTCTGTGAGTACATAAAATGACATTTAAGTACTAATCATCAGGAAGAAATATTCAGTTTAGAGACATATGTATTTTTGAATAACATATTGAATCAATGCATTGATGTTCACATTAGTCTAACAATATGAGCATACAATTCTAGGAGACAAAAGATGAATCTATATTTTGTTTAAGAGAATAAACCAAATGCAACTGCCATTGTCCTTCTACACTAATGGTGTTAAATTAACAGTGTGTTTGTGAAATCATGATGATCTCTTTGCAGGCTGTCATTCTGTGGAGTCACCGAGGACGGCTGTGCTTCTCTGGTCTCAGCTCTGAAGTCAAACCCCTCACACCTGAGAGAGCTGGACCTGAGTAACAATGACCTGAAGGATTCAGGAGTGAAGCTGCTCTCTGCTGGACTGGGGAATCCCCACTGTAAACTGGAGACTCTGAGGTCAGTATTCCTGTAGTTGGTCAACAAGTGATAACTGTTCACCAGATCCACATGTGTTTACCAGGCACACATAGTCCACACCATATGTGTTTGGACAGTGAAGCTTACAGTTTTACATTTGGTGCTATGCTCCAGCATTTTGGATTTCAGATTGAATGTTTCATTATAGAATGTCACCTTTTATTTGATGTTAATAATTGTTAATGGTGAGAGGTTAGCATGTTTTGTTGTAGCCTCTGTAACTTTCTCACTCATTATTATTCATGATTCATTCATGATATTTCTCAATCATGGCATCATTAGGATTCATTCAGTAGTGTTTAGAAACATGTTATCTACTCAAAGAAAGAAAATAACTCAACACCAAAGAATAGCAGTGTGGTTTTAATATGATTTGACTCTTTGCAGGCTGTCAGGCTGTCTAGTCACAGAGGAAGGCTGTGCTTCTCTGGTCTCAGCTCTGAAGTCAAACCCCTCACACCTGAGAGAGCTGGACCTGAGTAACAATGACCTGAAGGATTCAGGAGTGAAGCTGCTCTCTGCTGGACTGGGGAATCCCCACTGTAAACTGGAGACTCTGAGGTCAGTATTCCTGTAGTTGGTCAACAAGTGATAACTGTTCACCAGATCCACATGTGTTTACCAGGCACACATAGTCCACACCATATGTGTTTGGATAGTGAAGCTTACAGTTTTACATTTGGTGCTATGCTCCAGCATTTTGGATTTCAGATTGAATGTTTCATTATAGAATGTCACCTTTTATTTGATGTTAATAATTGTTAATGGTGAGAGGTTAGCATGTTTTGTTGTAGCCTCTGTAACTTTCTCACTCATTATTATTCATGATTCATTCATGATCTTTCTCAATCATGGCATCATTAGGATTCATTCAGTAGTGTTTAGAAACATGCTATCTACTCACAGAAAGAAAATAACTCAACACCAAAGAATAGCAGTGTGGTTTTAATATGATTTGACTCCTTGCAGGCTGTCAGGCTGTCTAGTCACAGAGGAAGGCTGTGCTTCTCTGGTCTCAGCTCTGAAGTCAAACCCCTCACACCTGAGAGAGCTGGACCTGAGTAACAATGACCTGAAGGATTCAGGAGTGAAGCTGCTCTCTGCTGGACTGGGGAATCCCCACTGTAAACTGGAGACTCTGAGGTCAGTATTCCTGTAGTTGGTCAACAAGTGATAACTGTTCACCAGATCCACATGTGTTTACCAGGCACACATAGTCCACACCATATGTGTTTGGACAGTGAAGCTTACAGTTTTACATTTGGTGCTATGCTCCAGCATTTTGGATTTGAGATAGAATGTTTCATATTAGGCAACAGTACAGAATGTCACCTTTTATTTAAAGGTATTCATACATATCTGTTTTACTGTTTAGATATGAAAGCACTTTACGTATCTAGTTCTCCCATTTGAAAAAGTCATAATAATTTGGACATATTCACTTATATTGTATTAAAGTAGTCATACGTTTAGTATTTGGTCCCATATTCCTTACCTGCAGTGATTACATCAAGCTTGTGATTCTACAAACTTGTTGAAAACATTTGCAGTTTGTCTTGGTTGTGTTTTGGATGATGTTTTTCCTAATAGAAACTGAATGTTGAATAATGTCCTGTCATTTTGGAGTAACTTCACTTGTATTGTCAGTAAGAATAGAAGATGTTTCTGAACACTTCTACATTCATGTGGATGCTACCATGATTATGAATAATCATGAATGAATCATGAGTGATGATGAATGAGAAAGTTACAGAGGAACAAGGATCAGACCCCGTCTGTTATTGGTAATGGTGAGAGGTTAGCATGTTTTGTTGTAGCCTCTGTATCTTTCTCACTCATTATTATTCATGATTCATTCATGATTATTCTTAATCATGGCATCATTAGGATTAATTTAGTAATGTTTAGAAACATGTTATCTACTCACTTAGACAGAAATTACTCCAGTCATCATCCACCATTCAGTTACTATTGGGCAAAACATAACCCAAAACACAACCAAAACAAACTGCAAATGCAACCAACGAGTTTACAACCAAATGCTCAACTTTGGACTACTTTAATACACTATAAGTCAAATGGTCAGAATACTTATGACTTCTTCACATGGGGGACTAGATACATAAAGTGCTTTCATTTCTGAACAGTGAAACAGATATGTATTAAAATACCCTCAAATAAAAGGTGACATTATATACTGTCACCTCATATGAAACATTTGATCTCAAATCCAAAATGTTGGAGTATAGAGCCACATTTAAAATGTTAGCTTCACTGTCAAACTAGATATGGTGTGGACTGTATACTCAATACAATCTAAATCTGATACCTCACTGTCTGTCTTTTGACTGATACTGCTTTTTAAACTGCTCTGGTCAGTCTACTCAAAAATTTGTACTATACATGTTTCTCTCTACAAGCAATATTATGATCATTTCTAATAATGATACATTCGTTTATGAATAGATATGTCAGGTTTCAGGACACTGATGTATCTGAATATGTAGAAAAAATATACTGCCACTATTTTCACCACCAAAGAATAGCAGTGTGGTTTTAATATGATTTGACTCTTTGCAGACTGTCAGGCTGTCTAGTCACAGAGGAAGGCTGTGCTTCTCTGGTCTCAGCTCTGAAGTCAAACCCCTCACACCTGAGAGAGCTGGACCTGAGCTACAATCACCCAGGAGACTCAGGAGTCAGACTGCTCTCTGCTGGACTGGAGGATCCACACTGCAGACTGGAGAAACTCAAGTATGTAGAGGGTTTATGTCAATGTTCATATCAGACATGTTGGAGTTATCAGGCTAGTTAAGACAAACATTCTGACCACCATTTGGACAAAGTTATATAAAGACTGTGTATGTGTGTGTGTGTGTGTGTGTGTGTGTGTGTGTGTGTGTGTGTGTGTGTCCTGTTTGTGTGTTTGTATGTGGTGTGTTTGTGTATCAAGTGTGTGTGTGTGTGTGTGTCCATTGTATGTGTGTGTATGTCCCATTGAGTGTGTGTGTGTCCAGTGTGTGTGTATGTGTGTGTCCCTTGTGTGTGTGTGTCCAGTGTGTGTGTGTGTCCAGGGTGTGTGTGTGTGAGTCCAGTGTGTGTGTGTGTGTGTGTGTGTGTGTGTGTGTGTGTGTGTGTGTGTGTGTGTGTGTGTGTGTGTGTGTGTGTGTGTGTGACACACACACTAGACACACACACACTGGACACATACACACTGGACACACACACACATACACACACACACACAAACACACACACACACACTGGACAAACACACAGTGGACACACACACACTGGACAAACACACACATACACACACACAAACACACACACACACACACACTGGACACACACACGCTGGACACACACACCCACACATTGCACACACACACACACACTGGACACACACACACTGGACACACACACTGGACACACAAACAATGGACACACACACTCAATGGACACACACACACACTGGACACACACACGCTGGACACACACACAATGGACAAACACAAACACTGGACACACATACACAAACACACACACACTGGAAACACAAACGCTGGACCGCACACTGGACACACACACACACACACACACACACACACACACACACACACACACACACACACACACACACACACACACACACATACACACACACACACACACACACACACACAAACACACATACACACACACACAAACACACTGGACACACACACAATAGACACACACTCAAACACACACACACACACACACAAACACACACACACTGGACACACACACACTGGACACACACACACATAAACACACACACACACACTGGACACACACACACGCTGGACACACACACACACACACACACGCTGGACACAAACACACACTGGACACACACACAACAACTGGACACACTCACACACACACACACACACACACACACACACACACACGCTGGACACACACACACACGCTGGACACACACACACACTGGACACACACACACACACACAGACACACTGGACCCACACACACACACAAACTGGACACACACACACACACTGGACACACACACAATGGACACACACACACACTGGACACACACACACACACAAACAACCACACACACTGGACACACACACACACACTGGACACACACACGCTGGACACACACACACACTGGACACACACACACTGGACCCACACACATTGGACACACACACACATACTGGACACACACACACTGGACACACACACACTAGACACACACACACACACATACACACATACTAGACACACACACACACACACACAGACACGTATACTGGACACACACACACATACTGGACACACACACACTGGACACACACACTGGACACACACACACTAGATACACACACACACACAGACACGTACACTGGACAGACACACACATTGGACCCACACACACTCGCACACACACACTGGACACACACACACAGACAATTATTCTTACCACAGCTTGGACAAAGTTATATGCTGACTGTGTGTGTGTGTGTGTGTGTGTGTGTGTGTGTGTGTGTGTGTGTGTGTGTGTGTGTGTGTGGATGTGTGTGTGTGAGTTCAGGTGTATCCCTCAATGACTGTCTGTTCTTCTGCTTACCGCTACAGTGTGGAACATGGTGGAGAGAACACAATGAAACCTGGACTTAGAAAATGTGAGTGTTGACTGCTGTGAAGAATATGACTAAGAATAAGTCTTAATTCAAGTGAAGTCAAAGTCAAAGACCACCATCATTACTTACTTGGTCACAATAAATATCAGCTGTAGTTCTACAGAAGGACAAATCAGGGACACCAAAGTTTACAATGAGTTGCTTTGACAATGTGTCAGGATGTGTGTGTGTGTGTGTGTGTGTGTGTCCAGTGTGTGTGTGTGTGTGTGTCCAGTGTATGTGTGTGTTCAGGATGTGTGTTTGTGTGTCCAGTGTGTGTGTGTGTGTGTGTGTGTGTGTGTGTGTGTGTGTGTGTGTGTGTGTGTGTGTGTGTGTTCAGGATGTGTGTGTGTGTGTGTGTGTGTAATTAATGGGAATAAGTGTGTTTTATATTACCATACAGTATAACATATGATCATTCAACAAGTCTCAAGTTACCTTAACTTCTCCTTTTGATACCTAGAAACATCTACATTAAATGAATTAGTGAAAAGTGAGTTAACATTCTAATGTGAATGATGATGATTTCTAATATTGTGTCTGGTTTCATCCATCAGATGTCTGTGATCTCACACTGGACCCAAACACAGTAAACAGACTCCTCTCTCTGTCTGAGGAGAACAGAAAGGTGACATGGAGGAGAGAGGAGCAGCCGTATCCTGATCACCCAGAGAGATGAGAGAGGAGCAGCCGTATCCTGATCACCCAGAGAGATTTGAGGGCTGGAGACAGGTGCTGTGTAGAGAGGGTCTGACTGGGCACTGTTACTGGGAGGTAGAGTGGAGTGGGAGAGGGGCTGGTATAGGAGTGACATATAAAGGAATCAGCAGGAGAGGAGGGGGTAATGACTGTATGATTGGATACAATGACAAGTCCTGGAGTCTGAGCTGCTCTGGCAACAGTTACAGAGCCAGGCACAATAATAAGTCTACTACCATAGACGTCCCCTCCTCCAGCTCCCACAGAGTAGGAGTGTATCTGGACTGGCCAGCCGGCACTCTGTCCTTCTACAGAGTCTCCTCTGATACACTGACCCACCTGAACACATTCCACTCCACATTCACTGAGCCCCTCTATCCAGGGTTTAGTGTTTGGTATGATGGGGACTCAGTGTCCCTGTAAATAATAACCATGGTAACACTGACACACATACACACACAAACACACACATACACACTCACACTGGACACACACACACACACACTGGACACACACACACAATGGAGACACACACACTGGACACACACACACTGGACACAAACACACACTGGACACACACACTGGGTACACACACACACACACACTGGGCACACACAGTGGACACACACTCACACTGGACACACACACACACTGGACACACACACACACACTGGACACACACACACAGACACACTGGACACACACACAAAGACACACTGCACACACACACACACACACACACTGGACACACACACACTGCACAAACGCACACACACACACTGGAAACACACAAACTGGACACACACACACCGGACACACACAGGACACACACACACACCGGACACAAACACACACTGGACACACACAAACACACACACACACACACTGGACACACACACACACACACACAATGGAGACACACACTGGACACACACACACTGGACACACAAACACCGGACACACATACACACCAGACACATACACACACACACTGGACACACACACTGGGTACACACACATACACACACTGGACACACACACCCACTGGACACACACTGGACACACACACACTGGACACACAGACACACACACCCACACACACCCACTGGACACACACACACTGGACACACACACACTGGACACACACACACCGGACACACACACACACACACCGGACACACACACACACCAGACACAAACACACACTGGACACACACACACACACACACACACACACACACACACACACACACTGGACACACACACTGGGTACACACACACACACACACACACTGGGCACACACACACACAGACACACACTGGACACACACACACACATGCTGGACACACAAACACTGAACACACACACTCACACTGAACACACACACTCACACTGGACAAACACACACACACACACATTGGACACTCACACAGACACTGGACACACTGGACACACACACACACACACCGCACACATACTGGGTACACACACAGACACACACTGGACACACACACACACACACACACACACTGGACTCACACACATGCTGGACAGACAAACACTGGACACACACTGGACACTCACACACTGGACACACATACACACACGCACGCATAAACACACTGGACAAACACACTGGACACACACACACACACACACATACACACACACTGGACTCACACACATGCTGGACACACAAACACTGGACACACACTGGACACTCACACACTGGACACACATACACACAAGCACACACTGGACACACACACAGGAGACACACACACACATATTGGACACACACACACACACACACACACACACACACACACACACACACACACACACACACACTGGACACACACACACACATTCTGGATACACACACACACTGGACACACACTCACACATCTTCCCATAATAGTGAGGACCTTGACACAGGACCTTCAAATGAGGACCATCATTTCTGATAGAATTGGGAACAAACAGACACCTCATTCCAGCACTAAGTGTCCAACAAACACAGACATCACTTCAAAACCTGATAAACTCCAATGAACAAATAGACATGCAGGGCACCAGTCTAGTGAGGACCAGTGGTTGCTAGGCAGTTTCTGGATCCCAGGTTCCAGAACAGCTTCTATCCCAGTTCTATCTGCCTGTTAAATCAAGCAACCTAAACTGTTTCCATCAGACTTTTAGAACATCACTGAACATTTTTTTTCCTTTTATGATCTTACCACTTTGCATGTTTTATTGATGTTCTTATGATATATTTTACTGTTTGTGTATACGTACCACAGGAGGTTGGTGGGACCTTAGTTGGGGAGGACAGGCTTGTAATGGCTGGAGCGGATTGAGTGGAATGGTATCAAATACATCAAATACATGGTTTCCATGGTTTCCATGTGTTTGATGCCATTTAATTGGCTCCGTTCCAGCCATTATTGTGAGCCGTCCTCCCCTCAGCAGCCTCCACTGGTATGTACTGTCCTATATGAGCTCCAACAAGGAATTATAATGTATGTATTACTTTTAATACCTGCAAATGGCAAATAAACTACTTGAACTCCTTATGAGTGTCTGCAGCCGACTAGGCTGTTGCCTTCTGACAAGATGCCATCTGACATTACAGGAATATTCTGCAAATGTTGATGAATCCATCCAAAGCAACATGTAGTCTTTCCACTAGACTCCCATGAAGTTATAGAGTGACGTTATGAGTTGACGTTGAGGTAACATACTCAGAACATACTGCACTTGTTTTATATTGTGTTAGGTGTATCCTCTGTTAAAACATTTAAACTTACAATAAAAATGTAAACTCTTACAATAACACTGTTAAAATACCAATGTGATAATTTGTTGAATATATTTTATGTTGAAAAATAAATTGTACAATTTATATATGGATATATTCTCCATAATTGCACAATTGTACATGGATATATTGTACTTTTCAAATAAAACATACTTGAAATAAGAAAAAGCATGTTAATTGTCAAAACAATGTCGTTATCGATTTTTCATTGTCCTCTCCCAGTCACAGGTTGACGTTTTGTCATGGATCTTGCCCTGGAGGCAGAACTGCGCAATTTCCTCTAGATATGACAGCTGCAAAGTCAAAATTGGCTATATCGTAAACATTTGTGGAAGATAATTGTGTTTTATGGTCTTAATTTAAGGTAAGGATTAGCAGTGAGGTTAAGGTTAGCATTAAAATCAGATATTATTACTTTATGCCTGTGCCAGCTAGTGACCACTTTGCAGAACTGCCTCCAGGGCAAGATTCATGACAATAAATGGCAACCTGCCTCCCAGTCATCCCCTCCCTATCTCTACAAGGCTGCAGAACATGCAAGCTAGTGATGCGGGGGTTGTCTCATAACCCACAGTCCCCAGGTGGGTGGGTGGCAGGCAGGTTCAATACAGAGAAAACAATAGACTACATAAGAAAAACCCATCAATGGATCATTATTGTGCAATTTACACTAAGTGGACAAAACATTAAGGACACCTGCTCTTTCCATGACAGACCGACCAGGTGAATCCAGGTGAAAGCTATGATCCCTTATTGATGTCACTTGTAGATGAAGGGGACGGGACAGGTTAAAGAAGGATGTTTCAGCCTGGAGACAATTGAGACATGGATTGTGTGTGTGTGTGCCATTCAGAAGGTGAATGGGCAAGACAGAATATTGAAGTGGCTTCAAACGGGGTATGGTAGTAGGTGCCAGGCACACCGGTTTGTGTCAAGAACAGCAACGCTGCTGGTTTTTTCACGCTCATGGTACACCAACCAAAGGACATCCAGCCAACTTGACACAACTGTGGGAAGAATTGGCGTCAACATGGGCCAGCATCCCTGTGGAACGCTTTCAACACCTTGTAGAGTCCATGCCCCGACGAATTGAGGCTGTTCTGAGGGCAAAAGTGGGGAGGTAACTCAATATTAGGAAGGTGTTTGATATAACGTCTTTTGATACAGCATTTTATTAATGTCTTTAAAGTCATCAGCTGTAGGTGAGAGAGAGGAGAAGGACACGCCATGTGTTGTGTCGGTCACGGATGGGGGGCCAGAAGGTCGGCGTGCCAAGATAGATTAGGGGCCACTGTTGCTAATCTTAGAAAGAGTATGTGATGGAATGGCCTGGCTAGGGTGCCACACGATACTATGTATGGGGATCCTATTGTAGGAGATGAGTGACACTCAATAATGGTTGGCAACTGTGGGATGGAAGTAGCTCGGAGAGCATTATATAAACTGAGAGGTTTTCTATGGAAGTCATTCAGATGACAAGAGGCTACGCCCGTACCGCTTGTCATTGAATCCAGTACTGTAACCATTAAATAACAATGAATCAACTCTCCATCTAAGTGGTCGACTACTCTCTTACATCCTGAAGTACGTGATACCAGAGAAACTGGTCATAACAGTGTTGTGAATATTTAGTCCACTCAGTGTATAACCTGTAGCTACACTGTGCAGTTAGCACCTTAACAGACGGCCCCTGTCTTTATCAGCATCATAAAAGATGACAGTATTTCAACCACATCAAATATGCATCCAAGCCAAAGACTAATGACACAGGAGTGGTATCTGATTCTACACTCTAGGAGCCTTTTCAAGTGGGTATGAGAGGTAATATTATTTCATAGGAGTCTGCCATAAAACAAAAGGGAATGATATGTGACTGGAGGAGATCGCCTGCCCAACATCCTCTATTCTGACCAACAGAGACAAATCCAGTCCCTTTGAACTACCTAGATCTATCCAGCAGGGTTGCCCACTCAGTCCTCTGCTCTTCGCTGTCTCCCTTGAACCCCTGGCGATACAAATAAGGGATCATCCTAATATCCAAGGTCTTAAAGTAGGAAACATAGAAAGCATCATTTCGTTATATATGCAGACGATGTGCTTTTATACCTCTCAGACCCAGTTGCCTCTGTCCCTAACCTACTAGACTTAATCAATTCATTTGGCAAACTATCTGGAAATTCAATAAATTGGGGAAAAAGTGACCTCATGTGTATCTCAGATAATTGTACAACAAGTGAGCTAGAGAGGATACCATTTAAAGTGGTGCATGATCACTTAACTTACCTGGGTCTAAACATACCTAGAAACCCAAAGCTCATCTGTAAATAGTATTTTTCTCCAACTACACAGAGGCCTCTACTGGTCATCTCAAGGAGACCTGGGGTAAAGAGTATTTTTCTCCAACTACACAGAGGCCTCTACTGGTCACCTCAAGGAGACCTGGGGTAAAGAGTATTGTTCTCGAACTAACAGAGACCTCTACTGGTCATCTCAAGGAGACCTGGGGGTAAATAGTATTTTTCTCCAACTACACAGAGGCCTCTCTACTGGTTGAATAATAATGAAGCTAGGTAAATTCAATTCAAATAATATAGCTAGTAACTTCAAAATACTTACAGCTGAAATACACTGCCGTTTTCTTTGTGAACATGGTGAGATGGAGGAAGCCGCATCCACATGTAGAGTTGTGGGGGAGGGGACACGTTTCCCAAATATACACTGGCTTCAGGTTTAAATTCCCCCCACTAATGATCCTTGTTAGGTTTGGGGGAGGGGAAGCTGATCCTAGATCTGTATCTAGGGGAAACTTCACCCCAGCAAAGAGAGATGGGGGAAGGGGAGGAGAGAGAGCGTTGCTCTCAGGATTGACAGATCATGTACAAAATCTACCAGTAGGAAATTGGTGTCAGAATATAATATCTGATCTTTAGCAGTTCTAATGTCTTCATTTGCTCCATTTCATTAGTCTTGTTGATTGATTGCTGATATCTAGTTTCACAGGTGAGATGGTGTTGATGAAGAGCATCCATCCGTTTTAGTACTGCATTAATAGTAATGCATTCATAGACATATAGTTGATACTGGTGGTCCTACCCATCCCCCACTTCACTCCATTAACCCTACACTTGCTGCTCACATGGTGGTTTGTCTAAATGTATCTGATTTTAGGTCCGTTTTTAAGGTTCAGAAGGTAAAGATTGTGTTAGGCTGTGTCAGGAGCACTAGTGGTAGTGCTGCCGCTCCCAGATCACACATTGCCCTATATAAGTATATACTGTAGCAAGCTGAACCCAACACCTACCAATTACCACCTGCTGATCTCTTGGTGTAATGGATAAGGTGTTGGCTTGATAGTCGCTGGACCCGGGTTCGAGTCCCGGTTGGAGCTATCCCTTAATTAGTTACATTGGTGTCAGTGTTATGATTTAACTGGATAGAACCCAAATGCAGACAAGTACACCAAGCCAGAGAAGTTTTAACAGGTTTATTATAATGTTCAATAGTCCAGGTTTCCAATAAATGGGGAAGAGCAAGTCCAGGTTACAGGGAGGGTAACAGATCCAGGTCAGGGCAGGTGTGGTACCGTAATGTCCTAGTGCCCGTGGTGAGTCCAAAGGAGAGGTCCGATAGTGGAGAGCAGGATGGTGGTGACAGGAGTGAAGCGGAGGCAGGAGTCAGGTTCCAAATATATGGTTGTCTTGACTATGATCTGACGATGAGTGGCAAGTTTGACCGGGTCTTAAAGGGCTGAGGTGATTATGGTGAATGAGCTGCAGCTGGAACCCTGACTCCCGCACACCAGACTTCACTCCTGCAATCAATGACAAACAGAGGGGAGGGGAAGAGCAGAGAGAGAGCTACCTAGCAGTAGGCCTAACAGTCAGAAGTGGGATCGTGCCTGTGAGGCCATCAAAGAGGCATGTACACGTGAGAGACTTGCTATAAAGAAGTATGGGGGCATGCTTTCCCCAAGGAAGGGGGTAATGTAGCGACCTTAATCCAACACCTAGCCACATCATCGAGAGGTTCGGACCTCTTGGCGTAGCGCTTGTTGGGTTCTGACTTCTAAACATGAAATATAGTTATTCATGTCACTGAGGGAGAGAGGGGAATGTATAACATTTCCATTCTGTCAGGATATGTTATTGTTAGTCATCAGGGATCCTATTGGAGGAGAAGAGACACAGTCTGGTACAAGTCAACCTGACAGCCGTGAGTTGGGGAGGAGTGAGCAATTTGGGCAGAGGTCAGGTTAGATGAAGTGAGGAAGAACATATATCATCTTCTGGATAGCAACAGAGGTGTATTGGCAGTTCAGATATGTAAGGAGGGGCTCAGCATAGGAGAAAGGGTTAAATACCAGTGCTTGTGTGAATATGTTCTTTGTCTTATGCAGCTGTATGATCCAATGGGTGATTAAACTTGGTTTGAGCTTTACTAAACGTCCCTGAGTTTTACTAGGTTCATTTAGAACCTAACATGCTTAAGGTGTTGGCTTAACAGTTGATGGACCCAGGTTCAAAACCCGTTTGGGGCTTCCCCCTCAATTCACTACAATATATTTGTTTGCCTACGGGCAGGGAGACCCGGGTTTGAGATGAAAGGGGCATTACACCGTTGCTGTTTGCAAAAAAAACACTACATTGGTGGAATCAGTGGAATGGTGCCTTGGGAGAGGTGTGCACATTTCATGGGCGGGATCTGTACCCAGGTGTCCTATGGGAAAAACCAGTGTCTTGACCATTAGACCAAGAGGTAATGCCCTCTTGACCTGAGGGTGACACTGATTTTGAAGTTGAACGCAGGACTACCTCATTACCAGATCATGAGACAGACTCATGTTTTCTCCACACATGGGATAGTGTAAAAGGAACTTTGCCTAGGAAGCCCATGCTAGAAGTGTTAGGAGGTGGAAGTTAGAGAATTAGTCCAGTAACTGAAAGGTCACTGGTTTGAGTCCTGAGCCAGACAACAAAACGTGGGATTGGATCTGAACTGGCAGATCTGTGACCAACCCCTTTCAGAAAGACAAATTCCCTTTGTTCCCTGTAACATGGAATAATAAAGTTGTACTGTACTGTGCTGTGCTGCACTTTATTGAACAGAACCTGAGAGTCCAGCATGTCAGGGGATGGGGTGGGGGGTGGGGGGTGAGAGCAGCAGTGGGGGATGGGTAGCTAGTCCTTGATTGGCTGTAGACCTGGGAGCCACAACTGCCAAGAGAAATTCAATCTACCCTTTTTATCAGCCAAGCCAACATACTGTTTTACACACCCTTTTTGTGTACTGTTAATGTTTATATTTAAAATCAACACTGAGCTTTTCATGTTATAATCTGTTATTTATCAAATCTGATAGTAAGATATTGAAACCATATACAATATGCACTAGAAATGGTTGTAATGAAAACCTGAGACACTCCTATAGACCTATGGAATTATGAGGAGGGAAAATGATGTATTTCTGAAAGATATCAAGTAATTTGAAGTCAATTATTGCGTGGGAAACTGCAGTCTGGTTTGTTTGTCTGAGTGAACAGAGCAGTTGGGGGAAGGGAATACACATACAATGTTTCAATCTCCAACTGTCTTGTTTCACAGACTCCTGTGAGAGAGAATATAGTAGACGGTTGCTGTCAAAAAGTGATTGGGGAGTTTTCCTGTGTCCTGTGTTTATGACCTTTTAAGGACATCCTGTCCGGATGTTCTCTTCACTATTTAGGGTGTGCTTATGTAACTTGATAGTGCAGCTGTTTCTTTGAAGTAAAGCACATTGATGAGGAATATATGATCTATTATGCTGTGAGAGAAAGAGCACATATTTACCTGCTTTGTTAAATATTAATAGTTAACAATTAATATGATTAACAATAGCAGAGACATTTCTTAACTACCAATGCTGTGCTTTTGGTAAGGATGGTTCCCTCTAGCTCCCTGCAGCTGGTCTGGGCGTGTAGTCAAGGACATGGGATAGAGATCAACTGGAGGAACAGGTAGACCTGGTAGCTCCCTGCAGCTGGTCTGGGCGTGTAGTCAAGGACATGGGATAGAGATCAACTGGAGGAACAGGTAGACCTGGTAGCTCCCAGCAGCTGGTCTGGGCGTGTAGTCAAGGACATGGGATAGAGATCAACTGGAGGAACAGGTAGACCTGGTAGCTCCCTGCAGCTGGTCTGGGCGTGTAGTCAAGGACATGGGATAGAGATCAACTGGAGGAACAGGTAGACCTGGTAGCTCCCTGCAGCTGGTCTGGGCGTGTAGTCAAGGACATGGGATAGAGATCAACTGGAGGAACAGGTAGACCTGGTAGCTCCCTGCAGCTGGTCTGGGCGTGTAGTCAAGGACATGGGATAGAGATCAACTGGAGGAACAGGTAGACCTGGATTGTTTCAATTTCTCGTTGCTTCCACACAGCCACAAGAAGAAAACATGGTGGCTCCTGATCTGCCAGGGAGGGGCGTGCTTGGATGAAAAACAGAGATTGTTTTGGACAATTTGCAGAATTTATGAAGAGCTATACAAATCATGTTGACTCTGTATTAACTTCTGCCTGCAATTGCATAACTAAAGATATTTTACATATACTCAGAAGCCGTTGTCTGTGTCATTTTCTAAAGTTTAAAGTTTAAGAATAAGAGAATATCAGCACTGTGCAAAGAACCCTCTACAACATGTTTGAAATAAAAAGTAATGGCCTGGTGATTGATGTGTTGTGTACTGACCTAGTTGAACTTAAAGTTTGAACTGTTTGAAAAATGTGAAACAGTTGGGAATTTTTTGTAGTGAACTAATGGAGCTGCTGTGTAGTGAGCTTGTGACCCCTTGTAGAATGAAAAAGTAATTTCTGGGTAGGTCTGCCTGAGTATAAGTAAGTGTTAGACTTGTCCTGTGAACACTACGAGCGACAAGAAACCTCAAGAGAGATGAACCACAGAAAACTCCAGAAAACACGTCTCCTAGACCAATTCTAGGTGTGTTGTGTCCTTCATGTCTGGGCCACAAGGACAAAACCATCGATGCCATTCTTTGTGATGCACCTGATTGATTTAATGGTGGGATTGATATGAGTGGAGGCCAACCGGACGATTCAACAGTGAAGATTTTCACACACAGCTGTCTCAACAACCTTTTTCAGCCAAAAACCGGGAGTTTTTCTCCTGCGTTTCGCATAAGGGAATGGCTTAAGATAAGACTTGCTCTATGTCAGATCTAAAAGGCCCTGAATGGACCATCCCTGCCTGGGTATGCACTGGAAGAGGAAGTCTGTGGGCCAGATGATTTGAAAGTCATACGAAACTCTTCAGTAGCGTAGAGTCCAGACTCCAAAGTGACAATTTTAGGTTGTTCTGAATTCAATAGCGCAAATGCCACCCAATCTGTTAGTTCGTATGTATTTTCAAACGCTTGCACAGAGGTCAACTATTTTGTGCCTGTCTTTAGCTTCAAGTGGCGAGATTGGTTTAAGGTGCTTGATATGATGAAACAAGTGCAACAGTTTTTCCACCATCGTGAACATTTACGAAGATGGTCCCTTCTGTCCTCAAGACAAAACTTGGCCTTATCGGCAAGAAGGTTGATCTATCATGGTAAAGAAAACATGCGAAACCTTGAAGGCCATGGAGAGCCTGGTGGAAGAGGCAACGTCTGAGTCCCTCACAGCTGGAAGACGGGGATTTGGAGACTGATGGGGGTGTCGGGTTACAAAAGGCCCCTGAAAAGGAGAAAAATGCTGATTCTGCTTTTTTTCTAAGAAAAAAATTATTATAATAATTATACATTTAAACATGTATTGTTTAGTAAGGTGCAGTATTGTGTAATAATACAGTTTATGATCCATATAAAGGTTTAGTAGTAAACATTAGTGTCATAGTTTAATATTCAATATTGTATAGTGAACTTTAATAACTTGTATATAAATGCTTCCATTTCTGTAGCAACATTTTAGAAGAAAATAAAAGGTTGGAAAGAAAATTGTATTTACCTTCAATGGATTACAGCTCTCTCTCTCTTTCTCTCTCTCTCGCTCTCTCTCTCTCTCTCTCTCTCTCTCTCTCTCTTTCTCTCTCTCTCGCTCTCTCTCTCTCTCTCTCTCTCTCTCTCTCTCTCTCTCTCTCTCTCTCTCTCTCTCTCTCTCTCTCTCTCTCTCTCTCTCTCTCTCTCTCTCTCTCTCTCTCTCTCTCTCTCTCTCTCTCTCTCTCTCTCTCTCTCTCTCTCTCTCTACACAAGAGCCACTTGTTCTTTGGGTTGTGTGTGTGAGCATGTGTGTTGTTTCTTTCAAACAACTGTTTTGTAAACCTGTTTACCCTTTTAGAAAGAGTTCTCAGCTATCCATATTGTAATGGTCAACAGTTTGCTCATCTAGGGGGTCCCTTATACACAAGGGAACTGTATGTACACATGGGGTCCCCCAAGTGTCTTTGAAACTACTTTTTTAAACCTGTTTAACATTTTAAAAATAGCTCTCAGGGGGGGTGTCCGGGAATGTCCGGGAGGCGTCCGAGGATGGAATGTCCAGTGGATGTCTCAGTCAATTAAAAACAAAAAAAGGTAATTGTATTCTTAAAGATGTCCTGTTTTACTGCTGACCTAAACAGATCCATTTGACCCCATAAAAGAGCGTCCGTGGGATGTCTCAGTCAACCAAGAAAAAAGACCCAGAGGACCAGAAGGCCTGAAGACATACATCTTAAAGAGACTCCTTGAATCATTTATTCCTCATGGAGCATTTTGAAGGTGAGTTGAATTTTCAATATGATGAAGGCTTTTATATCTAACTATGCATATATATATATATATATATATATATATATATATATATATATATATATATATATATATATATATATATATATATATATATATATATATATATTATTTATGTTGTATATTATAAATGAATATGTTTAATAATGTATTTTATAAAATGATATAGTATATAATGAATGAGATGTTGTGTTATTGATTTTTTAAAACGAGAATGGACTCTACCTACATATGTATATATCCTACTGTTTATACCAAACAAATGTCAATTTTATGTGACATGTCTCAAGGTGTCTCAGAACCCATGAAAATGCATGCCAAACCAAGTCTCTACTCAAGAGTGGACCACTGGCTCCACCTAGTGGATGTTCATTTACATCACAGTCATAGAAAAATTACTAGTCAATTGATTATGTGTGTGTGTGTATCTAGAATGTTACTTATATATATATATATATATATATATATATATATATATATATATATATATCTACCTACATATGCATTTATCCTACTGTTTTTACCAATCAAATTTCTATTTTATGTGAAGTGTCTAATCAAGAGTGGACCACTGGCTCCACCTAGTGGATGTTCAGTTACATCTAAGTTGTAGAAAAAAATTACCTATTACGATAGTATACTGTTCTATATCCCTCAATGGATAACAATTCACTCAATGTATAGCAATGGTTTTTAAAATATTTAACATTATTCCAATATTTGGTTTTTGCAGACATTTTAAGACTGGATGACATACAATTTTCAGGTAATTAATATTATTATTTTATTTATTTGTTTTTTTTAAGGGGGTAGATCAGCTTAATATTGCAGATAGATTGTAACTTCTATCAATGTAATTGTCTGCATCACTTCCAGTCCCCCATGTTTTATATATATACACACACACATATATTTATATTTACGTCATTTAGCAGACGCTCTTATCCAGAGTGAGTGAGTGCATACATTGTTTAATTTTTTTCTCTATACTGGCCCCCCGTGGGAATCAAACCCACAACCCTGGCGTTGCAAACGCCATGCTCTACCAACTGAGCTACATCCCTGCCGGCCATTCCCTCCCCTACCCTGGATGACGCTGGGCCAATTGTGCACCGCCCCATGGGTCTCCCGGTCGCGGCCGGCTACGACAGAGCCTGGATTTGAACCAGGATCTCTAGTAGACCACTGCGCCACTCGGGAGATAATACACATACACATACATATACACACATATATATATATATATATATATATATATATATATATATACATATATATACATATATACTCACATACAGTGAGGGAAAAAGGTATTTGATCCCCTGCTGATTTTGTGATTGACAGTTATTTTGTGTTTCTTCCATTTGCGAATAATCGCACCAACTGTTGTCACCTTCTCACCAAGCTGCTTGGCGATGGTCTTGTAGCCCATTCCAGCCTTGTGTAGGTCTACAATCTTGTCCCTGACATCCTTGGAGAGCTCTTTGGTCTTGGCCATGGTGGAGAGTTTGGAATCTGATTGATTGATTGCTTCTGTGGACAGGTGTCTTTTATACAGGTAACAAACTGATATTAGGCTTTAAGAGTGTGCTCCTAATCTCAGCTCATTACCTGTATAAAAGACACCTGGGAGCCAGAAATCTTTCTGATTGAGAAGGGGTCAAATACTTATTTCCCTCATTAAAATGCAAATCAATTTATAACATTTTTGAAATGCTTTTTTCTGGATGTTTTTGTTGCTATTCTGTCTCTCACTGTTCAAATAAACCTACCATTAAAATTTTAGACTGATAATTTCATTGTCAGTGGGCAAATGTACAAAATCAGCAGGGGATCAAATACTTTTTTCCCTCACTGTACCATTAAAATTATAGACTGATCATTTCTTTGTCAGTGGGCAAACGTACAAAATCAGCAGGGGATCAAATACTTTTTCCCTCACTGTACATACATACAGTACATATTTAAAAATATATTCCCCTTTATTACTTTCCAACCCCTTCCCTAATTGGAGTAAACTAGTGAACAACAATGCTTAGACCTCTACTTCCAGCTTATACTTACTATATACATTTTATGGACACAGTCATTTTTACAATAATTATATTTTGTTTGTTTTTGCTCCTGAACTTCTTCTACTCTCAACCTCTCCGATCATTTTCATGATGTCCATCCGGTTTGCTTCTATATGCCATATCTTTCTAACTGTGCTCTTTCTCAAAAGCTCCCAACCTACAACCTATATACTTATTATGGACACAGTATGCTTACATTATTAGTTATCTTGTTATTATTTGTTGTTAGTTGTTATTAGTCCCATCCTTCAACTCCATTCAACACCTCCCATCTATCTCTTAACACCATCCATATAGGATTTCTATTTGCCATATATATTTCAATATATATATATATATATATCAGCAGTAATGTTTTCTTGCTGATATCACAACACAGGCTGTCATTGTAAAATACATACAGTGAAAAGGAAAACAGCAAATCTAGGATCAAATGACTGCAGGCTGGAAATAGACTGACTTTACAGACCTTATGGAAGTGGTGAACTGGGACAATTAGTGAAAACCATGGGCAGTCAGTCACCAGATATTCAGACAGAGCAGCAATGATCCAACCCTGAGATTGTATTGAGAGAAAACGACTTAGCATTGAGTAGCATATAGAGGGATTGATCACATTATATGTGGGCAGGGATTATATTTTAAAGATTGTATACACACCTTTTGTGCTGAGGGTGGACATCTTGGATGGCTCATCTTGACTGCACTGCACAGGATGAACACAGAGGTACACAGAATGTAACTTCCCTTAATACAGAGTACCTTCAACTTGACAATATAACACAAACATTGTACTGAACACAGTAACCAGGTGATTTACTAACCGGTTTCTCAGCTCCCAATAAGGTTGGATGCCAGCCGCCGAAGAAGAAGGGGCGAGGGAGACAACAGTAGCTAGCTAGCTGTACACCTGTAGACAGTGTCCTTCGCCCCCTGCCTGTTGGGCACTGTTTTACCACTGTTCTGTTAACGACGGCGAGGGGAGGTGTTCGGCAGGCGGGAGCGAAGGACACTGTCTTTTAATTCAATCAAACCCAGTCGGGGGCTGGGCAGGTGGGGGGCCTGCGCCCATACAGCCGTCAAAAAACTGAGTGATGGTTTAAACTCTGGTTTGTTCATGCAAGAATAAATGGGGTCAAAACATTAGCTAGCTACAACATGTCAAAATTAGCTAAAACTAGCCAGCTAGCTAGCAAAACTTTCCTAGATGTTCTTCTCCCTAAAGAATGCAGGAGAACAGGGACTACCACTTAGCAGGAGCTTTTTGTGTACATTTGGAGAAACTGTTGATATGGGTGGTAGTAGTCATGTGGAACCTATTGATATTAAGAGGGCGTCAGGATATTGAAAGGATCCTCCAGGAACCTTTTCACCTTCAGGTTCCTCCAAGAACCATTTATGATAAGAAAGGTTCAAATATGAACCCATTGATTAGGAAAGGTTCCCAGAGGAACTCTCCAAATGTAAGAACCTTTTTTACATTTCAACTTTCACAATCAAATCAAATCAAATCAAATTGTATTGGCCACATGCGCCGAATACAACAGGTGCAGACATTACAGTGAAATGCTTACTTACAGCCCTTAACCAACAGTGCATGTATTTTTTACAAAAAAAGTACAAATAAAACAACAACAAAAAAAGTGTAGAGAAAAAAAGAGCAGAAGTAAAATAAAATAACAGTAGGGAGGCTATATATACAGGGGGGTACCGGTGCAGAGTTGATTAATTGAACCCCTAATTCTTAGTGTGTTCTTCTGAAATAGGCTACATTTTCTTAATGTCATGTTTCTTTAGACCTGTCTAAAATAAATAATTTTACATTTACGCTATTTAGCAGACGCTCTTATCCAGAGCGACTTACATTTAGTGAATGCATACATTTTCATACTGGAGTTATTGTGATGGTGTAGGCTATTGAATGGATTTATTAGACTTTTTAAATGTAGATGTTCCAAAGGTCCGCATCAGTGGCTTGTAGGCTATGGGTGGAATCCAGGAGATGCTAAACGTGTTGATGTTAATTAAGGGTTAATTACCATGAGACTGTCAGTATCTGAATGACAATCACCGGCTGACAGAATGTCATACCGACACAGCTTTAGGTGACATCAATAAGGGATCATAGCTTTCACCTGGATTCACCTGGTCAGTCTATGTCATGGAAAGAGCAGGTATTCCTAATGTTTTGTCCACACAGTGTATATCATGTGTATATAATAAATATACCAACTTGAACTTAGAAGGGAAGGAGGAGGGCAGCCAGAAAGGGAGGGGAAAAGATGGCCAGCTTTGTGGTTAGATTGTAGGTGAACATAACTTAGAAAATACACAGGCCTTTAAGTAATGTGTCCTCAAATATTATTTCATCAAAAAATGTCACATTAGCTGACGAAATGAAATGAATCATAGAGGTCTTATAACTTATTCCATTCTACAGGCTCATTTGTTTTGTCTCGTGTTTATATTCATATACCCTGGGGGCCATGTAGCTTCGTATCTGTCATGATTGGAGTTGTGTTGTGCTGTTATGCCTTTATAGTTGAGTTGCCTTGGTCCTGTCAGTATACAGTATCTTTAAAGAGGAACTGCACCTAAAAAAACCACACTTCTCATTTAGAAAACTGCCTCTGCGGGCCTAGGGCTGAGGCTGTCACTACATTGTGTCAGCCGGTTATTGTCATGTAAAAGAATGCCGGTCTCACAGTAATTTACAGTTAATTAACATAAACACATTTAGCATCTCCAGGCCTCCAGGCCTCACTGCATACAAGCCGCATACAAGCCGCCGATGCACACCTTTGGAAAACCTATATTTAAATTAATAAATTTAATATATACAATCTATCCATTATTTATTTTAGGCAGATCTAAATAAACATGATATGAAGAAAATGTATTTCAGAAGAACAGAATATGAGTGGCCTACTGTATGTTATCTCTCTATGCTCCAGGCCATAGGCTGTAGGCTTGTTCATTAAGCAGACAAGACAGGCCTATGCTTATGAGTCCTGGGACATTATTTTACATTATATGATTTTATAGTGAGAAGAATATATAATCCAATAACCATTTAAATAATAATTTATAATCCAAGAACCATTTAAATAATAATTTATAATCCAAGAACCATGTTAATAATAATTTATAATCCAATAACCATTTTAATAATAATTTATAATCCAAGAACCATTTAAATAATAATTTATAATCCAAGAACCATTTAAATAATAATTTATAATCCAAGAACCATGTTAATAATAATTTATAATCCAATAACCATGTTAATAATAATTTATAATCCAAGAACCATTTAAATAATAATGTATAATCCAATAACCATTTTAATAATAATTTATAATCCAAGAACCATGTTAATAATAATTTATAATCCAATAACCATTTTAATAATTATTTATAATCTAAGAACCATTTTAATAATAATTTATAATCGAAGAACCATTTTAATAATAATTTATAATCCCACCTTTCTCTGTTTGTTATTGTTTCTCTTCACTCGGCCCCGATTCTATTATTATTAATAATAATACTAATAATACTCTTCTGTACCCTAGAATGTCTTAGAAATCAAAACATATATGGGCTGCATGATGCATCAGAAGAGATTACTCAACAGTCTTGTGGAATTTGACTGCGGTCATGACTGATGACTGATGACTGATGACTGATGACTGATGACTGATGACTGATGACTGATGACTGATGACTGATGGTCTGATGACTGATGACTGATGACTGATGACTGATGACTGATGACTGATGACTGATGACTGCGGTCATGACTGATGACTGATGACTGATGACTGCGGTCATGACTGATGACTGCCGGTGTGGCAGTGATACAGTCACCGCAACAGCCCTATAGAGGTCCAAAACATTGTTAAGCTACCCCAGTATCCCCTTGATCGTTTTGGATTGCAAAACTAAAGAGAAACACCAGACAATACACAAAGACAGCAACAGAAGATTAGGATATGATGGAGAGAGACACCAGACAAGACACAGAGACAGCAACAGAAGAATAGGATATGATGGAGAGAGACACCAGACAAGATACAGAGACAGCAACAGAAGAATAGGATATGATGGAGAGAGACACCAGACAAGACACAGAGACACCAACAGAATAATATGATATGATGGAGAGAGACACCAGACAAGACACAGAGACAGCAACAGAAGAATAGGACATGATGGAGAGAGACACCAGACAAGACACAGAGACAGCAACAGAAGAATATGATATGATGGAGAGAGACACCAGACAAGACACAGAGACAGCAACAGAAGAATAGGATATGATGGAGAGAGACACCAGACAAGACACAGAGACAACAACAGAAGAATAGGATATGATGGAGAGAGACACACTAGACAAGACGAGGAAGACATATTGATGGGGAGAGAAGAGCTGCTACCCCTGGGGAGAGAGGAGCTGCTACCCCTGGGGAGAGAGGAGCTGCTACCCCTGGGGAGAGAGGAGCTGATACCCCTGGGGAGAGAGGAGCTGCTACCCCTGGGGAGAGAGGAGCTGTTACCCCTGGGGAGAGAGGAGCTGTTACCCCTGGGGAAAGAGGAGCTGTTACCCCTGGGGAGAGAGGAGCTGTTACCCCTGGGGAGAGAGGAGCTGGTACCCCTGGGGAGAGAGGAGCTGCTACCCCTGGGGAGAGAGGAGCTGCTACCCCTGGGGAGAGAGGAGCTGCTACCCCTGGTGAGAGAGGGGCTGCAACCAGGAGAGACTGCGACCCTGCTCAGGAAGAGCTTAACGATTGGTGATTGTTGGGGAACGTTTGGCAGGAGCTTCAGTGACAAAAACTGCTCAACTTGCTGATGTTTCACAATGTGCCATGGTCATGATCAGTCACCAGGTCTCAACCCAATTGAACACTTATGGGAGATTCTGGAGAGGCGCCTGAAACAACGTTTTCCACCACCATCAACAAAACACCAAATGATGGAATTTCTCGTGGAAGAATGATGTCACATCCCTCCAATAGAGTTCCAGACACTTGTAGAATGTATGCCAAGGCACATTGTAAGAGCTATAAAGAGACAGGGAGTGGAGAACAGGTAGAACCTGATTATGTAAATGAGCAGAACAAACGAAAGGAACTTTAGGTGACCGAATGATCATTTCAGACTCTACTTCTATTGAGAGACATATAAAAGGTAAGACAACGATTGTTATGATATTAATATAGTTGATGATATTGTTATGTGTATTAATATAGTTGATGATATTGTTATGTGTATTAATATAGTTGATTATATTGTTATGTGTATTAATATAGTTGATGATATTGTTATGTGTAATGATATAGTTGATGATATTGTTATGTGTACTGTATTAATATAGTTGATGATATTGTTATGTGTATTAAGATAGTTGATGATATTGTTGTGTATTAAGATAGTTGATGATATTGTTATGTGTATTAATATAGTTGATTCTATTGTTATGTGTATTAATATAGTTGATTCTATTGTTATGTGTATTAATATAGTTGATGACATTGTTATGTGTATTAAGATAGTTGATGATATTGTAATGTGTATTAATATAGTTGATGATATTTTGTGTGGACAGAGTGTTATAATAGGCCTACACTCCATAAAATTGTATTTTATGTAAATTAGATGCGTGGGGTGAATTAATTCTGTGCCCAATATGTTCCCCAGGGTGATCTCCTTCATAATAGTCCTATAGACTATATGTGTTCCCCAGGGTGATCTCCTTCATAATAGTCATATAGACTATATGTGTTCCCCAGGGTGATCTCCTTCATAATAGTCCTATAGACTATATGTGTTCCCCAGGGTGATCTCCTTCATAATAGTCATATAGACTATATGTGTTCCCCAGGGTGATCTCCTTCATAATAGTCCTATAGACTATATGTGTTCCCCAGGGTGATCTCCTTCATAATAGTCCTATAGACTATATGTGTTCCCCAGGGTGATCTCCTTCATAATAGTCCTATAGACTATATGTGTTCCCCAGGGTGATCTCCTTCATAATAGTCCTATAGACTATATGTGTTCCCCAGGGTGATCTCCTTCATAATAGTCCTATAGACTATATGTGTTCCCCAGGGTGATCTCCTTCATAATAGTCCTATAGACTATATGTGTTCCCCAGGGTGATCTCCTTCATAATAGTCATATAGACTATATGTGTTCCCCAGGGTGATCTCCTTCATAATAGTCCTATAGACTATATGTGTTCCCCAGGGTGATCTCCTTCATAATAGTCCTATAGACTATATGTGTTCCCCAGGGTGATCTCCTTCATAATAGTCCTATAGACTATATGTGTTCCCCAGGGTGATCTCCTTCATAATAGTCCTATAGACTATATGTGTTCCCCAGGGTGATCTCCTTCATAATAGTCCTATAGGCTTGTCTTCTCAAAACAAGCTTAAAACACAACAAGCAACAAACAAACATTGTCTCTTTCGAATCCTCTTCCGAACCCTATTGGTTCGATGCATAGGGTGTTTGCCTTTCTCGCCAGAGACCCGGGTTCTCTTCCCTGCCCCGCTGTTCGCAACAATATTAATATCATAGATTACTTGTTGAAGAAAGAGACACAATCAAATGAATTAAAGGATTTCAGGAAAATATCAGTAAGTCCTGATATATAGTTGTCTTTTGGGTTCAGCCTTCTAACTTCCTTTATCAATAGGGTGAAATATAATAAATGACATGGTCTCAGAGTTGGGAGATAACCAGTCCCAGTTTAAATCACCATGACAACCATTTCATTATTTCCCCAGCGCAGCAAGGGAATCTAGAGACTCAACCTTTGCAGAATCAGAATCACCTTTAAGTACATTTACACATACATATGTAGGATCTTAATTTGAGCCAATGATTATTAATGGACATTTTTGTAGTGGCTGAAACATTCTTCAGAAAAAATTGAGTCTAAAATGTATGTGGAAATGACAAACTTCAGAAGCCTTTTTAATCCTCAAAGACACTGCAGGAAAGTTCAAATTAAGATCCTACATCTTTACTTGGTGATATGGTGCTACTAGTGATAGACAACATTTAGAGACAGAATACAGACAGAGGAGTTTACACAAAGTTTACGTACAACATTATACACACATAGCTAGGGTGAGCATTGAGCTATAAGAGAAGGAGCAGTGGATATACTTATTTTTATTTTTTTTGTCATTTAGCAGACACTCTTATCCAGAGCGACTTACAGTTAGTTCATACATTATTATTTTATTGTTTATTTTTTTTATACTGGTCCCCCGTGGGAATCGAACCCACAACCCTGGCGTTGCAAACGCCATGCTCAATCTTCAAGTTTGCAGACGACACAACAGTAGTAGGCCTGATTACCAACAATGATGAGACAGCCTACAGGGAGGAGGTGAGGGCCTTGGGAGTGTGGTGCCAGGAAAATAACCTCTCACTCAACGTCAACAAAACGAAGGAGCTGATCGTGGACTTCAGGAAACAGCAGAGGGAGCACCCACCTATCCACATCGACGGGACCGCAGTGGAGAAGGTGAAAAGCTTCAAGTTCCTCGGCGTACACATCACTGACCAACTGAAATGGTCCACCCACACAGACAGTGTGGTGAACATGGCACAACAGAGCCTCTTCAACCTCAGGGGGCTGAAGAAATGTGGCTTGGCACCTAAAACCCTCACAAACCTTTACAGATGCACAATTGAGAGCATCCTGTCAGGCTGTATCACCACCTGGTACGGCAACTGCACCACCTGCAACCGCAGGGCTCTCCAGAGGGTGGTGCGGTCTGCCCAACGCATCACCGGGGGTAAACTACCTGCCCTCCAGGACACCTACAACACCCGATGTCACAGGAAGGCCAAAAAGATCATCAAAGACATCAACCACCCGAGCCAAAGCCTGTTCACCCCACTATCATCCAGAAGGCGAGGTTAGTACAGGTGCATCAAAGCTGGGACCGAGAGACTGAGGAACAGCTTCTATCTCAAGGCCATCAGACTGTTAAATAGCCATCACTAGCACCTTAGAGTATGCTGCTGCTGCCTATTGAAATCAATGGGCACTTTAAGAAATGGAACACCAGTCACTTTAATAATGTTTACATATTTTGCATTACTCATCTCATATGTATATACTGTAATCTATTCTATTCTACTGTATTTTAGTCTATGCTGTTCTGACATTGCTCGTCCAAATATTTATATATTCTTAATTCCATTCCTTTACTTTAGATTAGTGTGTATTGTGTGTATTGTGGTGAATTTGTTAGATATGACTTGTTATATACTACTGCTCTGTTGGAGCTAGAAACACAAGCATTTCGCTACACCCAGAATAACATCTGCTCAACATGTGTATGTGGACATTACAATTGGATTTGATTTGATTTGATGTGAGAGTTGTGTGAGTGTTGAAATGACAGGTTAAGTGATTGAAATGCAGATAATAAGAGGATGGAAATTTGGATAATAACAGGTTTGAAATTTAGATGATAAGAAATATGATTACTATTAAGTACTGAGTGAATGAGAGCTGTCAGGGGACTAGAAAGAGTGTGAAAGAGGTGCGTGTCTGGATGACATAAATAATGATCTCTACGGGTTCTGCCCACCACCGCCCGTCGGACCTATAGGTAGAGAGGATAACATATCTCACCAGAGGATAACATGTCTTACCAGAGGATAACATGTCTCACCAGAGGATAACATGTCTCACCAGAGGATAACATGTCTCACCAGAGGATAACATGTCTCATTAGAGGGTAACATGTCTCATTAGAGGATAACATGTCTCATTAGAGGTTAACATGTCTCATTAGAGGATAACATGTCTCATTAGAGGTTAACATGTCTCACCAGAGGATAACATGTCTCAGCAGATAACATGTCTCACCAGAGGATAACATGTCTCACCAGATGATAACATGTCTCACCAGAGGATAACATGTCTCATTAGAGGTTAACATGTCTCATTAGAGGATAACATGTCTCACCAGAGGATAACATGTCTCACCAGAGGATAACATGTCTCACCAGAGGATAACATGTCTCATTAGAGGGTAACATGTCTCATTAGAGGATAACATGTCTCACCAGAGGATAACATGTCTCAGCAGATAACATGTCTCACCAGAGGATAACATGTCTCACCAGAGGATAACATGTCTCATTAGAGGATAACATGTCTCACCAGAGGATAACATGTCTCACCAGAGGATAACATGTCTCATTAGAGGATAACATGTCTCAGCAGATAACATGTCTCATTAGAGGGTAACATGTCTCATTAGAGGGTAACATGTCTTACTAGAGGATAACATGTCTCATTAGAGGATAACATGTCTCATTAGAGGATAACATGTCTCACCAGAGGATAACATGTCTCACCAAAGAATAACATGTCTCAGCAGATAACATGTCTCACCAGAGGATAACATGTCTCATTAGAGGATAACATGTCTCAGCAGAGGATAACATGTCTCACCAGAGGATAACATGTCTCACCAGAGGATAACATGTCTCACCAGAGGATAACATGTCTCACCAGTGGAGTTTGATTTATAACATTATTATGTATGTGAAGAGATGAAAGGAGAGAGTACTATTACTGAATATGCTGTATGAAAAGAACACTAGTGTAGAATATCTAAACCCTTGTATGATGTAAGAACACTAGTGGAACCAAAGCGGACATGTTTAGTAATGCCTAAGAAATTTAGTCGGGGTGCACTGAACAAAACAGAAGATTGGACCAAATGGACACAGCTAAACTGGAGGATGTGAGAAGCCAACTAGAGAGACAGAACAGTAAAGGGAAAGTGAAGTGGGACGATTTCAGAAAATGGGAAAGATAAAGTAATAAGAGGACTGATGGTAAAACAAGTGGTATTACCAGAGAAGAGGAGGAGGAGGATGAAGAGAAGAAGAAGAAGAAGCCTGGCTGGCCCTTCTCCAAGGGGAACCCATAACTTTGGGCCCCCCTGGTATCCACCACTGCCAATTCCTCCACCATTGGATGGAAATGGTGGCCTCCCACCCCCTCACAACCCACTTGGGATTGGGCCTGTGCCCGGTGGACGAGCCGGGGGATTAGGAGCTGTCAGAGGAGCTGCAGAGGGTGCTGGAACGGAAGATAGAAGGCTACCAGCAAAAACAAAAACCAGAGCAAATGAGCTGAGAGGAACGGAGGAGAGAGAGAGTGGAGAAGAAGGACTAGAGGAAAGGAGGAGAGAGAGAGAGAAGAAGAAGCACTAGAGGAACTTAGAAACGAACTGGAGAAACGTACAAGACAAAAAGAGAAGAGAGAATGTAGAAAAACAAGAAACAAATGAAGGAGCGCATGCAGGAAGAATGACGTCAGTGAAGAAAGTAGCCAAGACAAAGAAGAAAATAAAGCGAGCAGCCAGGACAAAAACTTAAAAAATAGGAAAAAGGAGAAAAAGCCCCTGGAATGTGTCCGATAATACGCTACCCCAATGGTGGTGGCATGTTGGAAATGGAGAGACCGTGGGATGTTGACGAAATTAAAGAAATAGTGGTTGATGTCACTGACCCAACAAAAGATGTTGTAAAGTTCGAAGAATAGCTAAGAGCAAATATCTCCATGTACAACCCCACTACCAGAGAAACTGAAGAAATACTCTGCTGCTGCTTGAAATGGAAATGGAAGGACTATAGACACATGTGGAACCGTGATGTACTAGCGGCTGGATGCAGTGTTTACCGCTATAAAGGCTGCTTTCCCTAAACACACAGACTGGCAGAAAATCCATTCCACTAAACAGGGAACTGACGAAACATTGAGTGACTACATGGAATGAATGGAGCCAGTCTTCCTCCAACACTCAGGCCTGACGCCTGACCAAGACTCATACAGCAGCCTATTGTGCCATGCTGTGGTAACCGGCCTGAGACAAGATTTGAAGACGGCTGTAACGGCAACTTGTATCGCATGGGAAACTAAACCACTGTCTGAAGTAAAGCCATTTATAACCCATGAGGAAAGACAGTTGAATGAAAATGAAACTAAGGACGGAAAGACACTGAAGAAGGCACAGCTGATGTACTACTCTGGAGGAGGAAGAGGACGTTGAAGAAATGGTGGTAACCGTGGAAACCGAATAGGCAGAGGTACCTGCTGGAGCTGACGGAGGGAGAGACTGGAGCTGCTCCAACTGTGGGAAGTTAGGGCATTTCTCAAGAAACTGTCCTGAAGGAGGAGAACAACTAAACGATTGGCCTTCCCCAGCTGTTGGCGTACAGATGGACAACCCATTTGGAAGACGAGGGGGCTACCAAACATAGGATGAGGTTTAAACAGAATAAGAAACTAATGAAGAAAACATTGATGAAGAACCAGAAGAAACCTGTCAAATGTTAAAATTGACCACCATGTCAACCCAAAACCCCCTTATTGACATTTTAGTTAAAACTATAAAATTCTATTTTTGGTGGACACTGGGGGCCGCGGTCTCAGTGTTGAAAATGTCTTCCCTATCTGTTCTCCCCTCAAAGAAAACAATACACACAGTTGGAGCATCTGGAATTCCTTCTGAGGAAAGTTTGACCTTTCCCCAGGACGTGGTGTGGGGTGAGGGATAATTGAGACACAGATTCCTATATTCATCTGCCTGCCCGGTAAATGTATTAGGAAGAGCCTATATTCATCTGCCTGCCCGGTAAATGTATTAGGAAGAGCCTATATTCATCTGCCTGCCCGGTAAATGTATTAGGAAGAGCCTATATTCATCTGCCTGCCCGGTAAATGTATTAGGAAGGGCCTATATTCATCTGCCTGCCCGGTAAATGTATTAGGAAGAGATTTGATGCGTTAAATTAATTTGTCTGTTGCCTGTACTGAAGAGAGATTGTCATTGGGATCGAGAGAAAATTGAATCTTCCTGTGCCTAATAAACTGTTACTATGCTTGGCACTTGAATGATCAACATGTTGAGGGACAGCTGAGAGAGCAATCTCTCTCTTCCCCGTTGCATGCTAACTGGGAAGTTTCTGAACACCTACATTGTACTGCAGCTGTTCCCTTATGCGAAGAGGACCCTGAATACCAACAGAGATGGTTAAACCAAAAAGAGAAAGTTGAGATAATCATGAATGGGACATACAGAGGAGAAGACTTCGTAGCAGCTGGAGTGTTGCTGACGGATCCAAAGACAAGTCTGTATGAAGTCCCTGGCTCTGTTCCCCATTGGAGCTTATCAAAAGCTCCTGGAAAACAATGGAGAGATGTGGGTGTTTGGATAAAGACAGTGATGGAAGCAACTGATTGGGTGTCTTGGGAAGGAGAAGGAACGTGGTCAGCTTCAACAGCAACTTTCTATTCCCCATACTGGGCTACTGCAATGACATTACCAAGAAAATAACCAATTCCCGTTGAAACAATGCCTGTGGTATTACAAGATAATCCACACATTGATTGGCTAAAATATATACCTGAAGAACTGTGGGTAAAATCAAAGACCGACATTGGACGCATGAAACACACCAATTTGACCTGTTAGGAAACCATCTGGTGATTATCGTGTTGTGCAAGACCTTAGACTAGTAAACGATGCATTACTTGCTAGAGCACCCCTGTTGCCAAACACTGGTACCATTTTATACCAGGTGCCTCCAGGTAGTTGTTGTTTTTTGGTGATTGATTTGGCAAATGCTTTTTTCAGTATCCCTGTGGCTGAAGATTAACAGGAGAGGTTCTCATTTACGTTTCTTGGTAAAATAAATGGACTTGGACGGTGATGCCCCAGGGGTATGTTCAATCACATGCCATCTTTGCCCAAGAAATGGCTAGGAACCTAGAGGGTTTTGTTGCCCCTGGTGGAAGCATTTTGGTTCAATATTTTGATGATTTGTTGGTTTGCTCAAAATCAGAGGAGATATGTCACGAGGACACTCGGGCATTGTTGATTTTCTTAGCAGAAAATAGTCATAACATTTCCTCCAGTAAGATGCAGTTATTCCAGAGCTCCGTTAAATATTTGGGTCATGACATTATTTCTGAGGGTCGCGCCCTCTCCAAAGATAGATTAGATGCAATTAAAGTTTTGCCTAAACCTGTTACCAAGCAGCACATGATGTCTTTGTTGGGTGTGGCTGGTTACTGTCGTCCGTGGTTGAAAGACTATGCAGAGATAGTTCAACCACTGCAGGATTGTATTTATGGGAGAAAGATGGAGGCGAGTGAAGTTGTTGTCTGGACTGATGAAACTTGTGTCCTCTCTGTTGGAGGCTGTTCAACTCCCCTCGTCAATCTCGGTGATGAAGTGTCAGGCCCATACTCCCTCTACGGATAACATTTCTCTGGGGAATGCCAAGGCTGACTGTGCTGCTAAATTGTCTGCTTCTTCTTCTGTTTCCCCCTTCCTACAGATGGCAGCAGTTCCATCTCCCACCAACCCTTTCTCTGTTAATGATATCATTGCTTTACAGGCCATGGCTGATGCTTTCAGAAACTCAAGTGGGCGGGGTGCTGTCATAAGGATGCCTCTTGTGTATGGCTTGATGTGTGGAGCAGACCTGCCATGCCCCATTGTACATTCCAGTTCCTCGCAAAATTGTCACATGGTCAAGACCATGTGTCAAAAGGAGGGATGGTGGATCTTGTACATAAATATTGGGGTAAAGTAGGTTTTACTGTGTTTGCAGGAAATGTCAGTAAGACATGCTTGATTTGTATGACTAACAATGTTGGACGTGGCATTTCAGTATCTCCCGCATCCCATCCAAGGCCTGAAGGACCTTTTGAGCAGTCAATGATGGCGTTCATTGAGTTGACCCCTTGTGAGGGGAATAAGTATTGTTTGGTGACTGTTGACATGTTTTCTAAATGGATTGAAACTTTCCCTTGCAGGAGAGCCACAGCGAGAGAGAGATCATACCTAGGTGGGGACTGCCATCAAAAATGTATTCTGACAATGGTCGACAGTTTGTGAATGAGATTGTTCAGTCCCTGTCAGAGGCTTTGCAGATTGATTTGAGAACACATTGTGCCTATCATCCCCAATCTGGGGGCGCAGTCGAAAGGATGAACCAATCTTTGAAAACTAAATTAACCAAATGAATTGGTGAAACAAGCCTGACATGGGTGAAAGTGCTTCCATTGTCACTAATGACGATGAGAGGCAGATTCCCTACAGTCACTGGTCTCTCTCCACATGAGGTGCTGACTGGCCGTCCCATGCGGATGACAAATACACCTTTTTCCCAGAACAGGTTGTCCCTGCAAGAAATGGAGGAAGGCTTGGTTGAGTGTTGTGTCACCCTTAACAGTGTTCTTAAGACTCTTTTCCCCCGGTTGAAGGCGTCTTTGCTAAATCTAGCAGATGGAGCTGAACACTGTTTGAACCCAGGTGATTTCATGGTGGTGAAAGACTTCAGGAGAAATAGTTGGAAGGACCCCCGTGGAGAGGCCAGTACCAAGTTCTTCTGACCACCCCCCACTGCGGTGAAGGTTGCTGAGAGAGATACCTGGACCCACCTGTCGCACTGCAGACGAGTTCCTGATCCAGAAGAAGATGGGGCCTGGTCAGTTCCGGTGGTGCAGTGTGGCCCTCCTCTGTATTAGCACAGTAGTGCTAATAAGAACAGTAGGTTGTCCTCTTGTTGGAGATCTGACAGAGGATGAGAAGAGTCCCGAGCCAAAGGGGCCAACGCAGCCCCAGAGTAGTGGCCCAGAAGTAGATGGTAATGACAGAAGGTGTCCTGAGCCAAAGGGGCCAACGCAGGCCTGGAGTAGTGGCCCAGAAGTAGATGGTAATGACAGAAGGAGTCCTGAGCCAAAGGAACCAACGCAGTCCCGGAGTAGTGGCCCAGAAGTAGATGGTAATGACAGAAGGAGTCCTGAGCCAAAGGAACCAACGCAGGCCTGGAGTAGTGGCCCAGAAGTAGATGGTAATGACAGAAGGAGTCCTGAGCCAAAGGAACCAACGCAGGCCTGGAGTAGTGGCCCAGAAGTAGATGGTAATGACAGAAGGTGTCCTGAGCCAAAGGGGCCAACGCAGCCCCAGAGTAGTGGCCCAGAAGTAGATGGTAATGACAGAAGGTGTCCTGAGCCAAAGGGGCCAACGCAGGCCTGGAGTAGTGGCCCAGAAGTAGATGGTAATGACAGAAGGTGTCCTGAGCCAAAGGGGCCAACGCAGTCCCAGAGTAGTGGCCCAGAAGTAGATGGTAATGACAGAAGGAACCTGAGCCAAAGGAACCAACGCAGGCCTGGAGTAGTGGCCCAGAAGTAGATGGTCATTGTAGAAGGAGAACCCTGCTGGCCCCTCACAACCATAAGGACAATTTATTCTTTTCTAGAGCAGAAATGGTTGCCGACCAGACATCCAAAGAAAAGGACTGTTGGGTGTGTGGGATGGGTCCGGTTAAGGTAGGGGCAGGCTTGCCCCTTATAGGAGTCCCAATAGGGATGAACTTTACTATAGCATTGGCAGGAAAAAATTCTTTTTTATACTATGACCAGCAATGTTAAGGTATATAATCAACCCAATGTGTCCTATTACCTGAGGCCTGGTAATGTCTCACTCCCGCCCATTTCAGTGGCTGGGGTGATGACTGCCCAATGGTGTATTAGAGGATATGGAGATCACAATTTGGGTGAATTGAAATGTAATTGTACTATGAATCTTAATGGATCAAATGCTTGCAATTTAACAGTGCTACAGGAGAATGGTCAGGCCGATAAGGAACCGTTTAAAATGTGGGTTGACAAACAGAGCACAACTCTGAAAGGAGCCCCGAATGGCACCTATTGGCTATGTGGTCAGATGGCTTACTATAGCCTTCCCTCGAACTGGGGAGGTACTTGTACTGTTGGGTTTTTGGTGACAGCTATGAGAACCGTTCCAGATAACGAAAAGGATCTGAAGGCTCTGTTTAGAGACTACAAACTTCCTGGAATGAGGAGAGATAAGAGGTCTCTAGCTGACTTCACTCACACTCAGGCACCAGCCTCCAGGTTCTTTGGGGTGTTTTTCTCTGGGTATGGAGTTGCATGTGCCCTAGACCAAATTCGTGACATCTCTAGACACATAGAGAAATTTGGCAATGCTACGAGAAATGCCCTAGAACAATTGAATGGGGAACTAAAAGAATTGCTTAAGTTAGCTCTGCAAAACAGAGAGGCTCTTGACTATATTCTGGCAGGTCAAGGGGGCACTTGTGCAGTCATTGATGATGAATGTTGTACTTTTGTACTCCCAGATCACTCTTCTAATGTGACTGATCTTCCAGAAAACATTGCCACTGTTGCTGAGAATAATTCCCCAAAACCAGAGTGGATGCTTGCAACTTGGTTGGAATCCCTGTTTGGAAGTTGGGGATCCCAAATTGCCCAATGGGCTGCAGCATGCATTTTTTTGCTTAGTTTGCTATGTTGTGTTATTAACATGCTATAAGGCTATCAGTGTCTCCAGGGCTAATAAGATCTCAGCAGCTGTCATGTGTTTTCTTTTTTTTGTTTTGTTCCATCAACTTTTTAATTGCAAGAGAAAGGCCACAATATAATATTGCAGTTTAGGCGCAGTTTAGATTTTGGCCACTAGATGGCAGCAGTGTTTGTGCAAAGTTTCAGATTGATCCAGTGAAACATTGCAATACTGGACTATTTTGTATCAAGTATGCGCAAATGTGGTGAATTGGTCAATTGATACATTTTCAAGTACATAACTATACAGAACATACAAAAATGATATGGTAATACAAAATGTAAGTTTACACACTCCCAGGAATGTCATAATTGATGGATCATTAGCTTATACACTAACTTTCACACATCTAAATGGCCAGGCGGGGAGGGTGTGGAGCCAGAGACAGCAGGGGTTCAAACTGTAGAACCCAGTTCCTACATTTGAATATACAAATGGATTTTATCAAACAAAACTATGTTACATTTTATCTCTGGGACCCTTAGGATGACAAATCAGAGCAAGATTACTGAATGTAAGTACATTATTTACCTTCAGAGGTGAATGTATCAAACCAGTTGCCATGATACGTTAGTGCAGAACATATGTTAATACAACCCGATTGTGGTAAGTAACTATGGAAACAATGGTTAAACCTTGAGAGATTTATTCACCTCTGAATCTACAGATCCCTTGTGTATGTGTGTGTATTTTTGATAGATCCACTCCCGTTGATAAAAGTATAACCTTATTGTAGATTTGAGCTTTATGATGATGATTATGAATTAAATTAGATTATCTCCTGTTAATAGAAGGATAACCTTTATTATGATTTATTATGATGATAGTATTATCATTAATGAAATGATGTAATGTATTTTGATAGAGCCTCCTTTGATTTAAGTCATACGCATTACATTTGAACAATTATTATCATAGAAGTGATAAGAGGGGGGAACGTGGAGGAAAAATGTATAGTCTGGAGGGACAGCCTTGAAAATGTTCATATTGTCCACTCTGTCATAAACAATCATTGGTTCCTGCCTGTGCTGGGTAAAGATATAAGGGGGGGACGGACATCATGACCCCTTCCTTAAGACCATCTGGCAGAATGCCCAGAATATGTTCTATAAGTTAAGATAGGAGATGGTGCCAGTCACATGCAGGAACCAATCGTATGAATCATGTTTATGTAGGTTTTTGTGTAGCCGTATAAGGCATTATGAAAGGACCATCACTTCAGACCGGCACTTTATGCATCTAAGTTTGACTGTGACCTCTCCAGCTTGCTGACAATAAAGAATGATTCATTTACGATTGACTTTGAGTGTCCTTGTGTTGAATTTCCATGACAGTTGCAACCGAGGACAGACGGTTTTACACACTTCAGCACTCGGCAGTCCAGTTCTGTGAGCTTGTGTGGCCTACCACTTTACGGTTGCTCCTATACATTTTCACTTCACAATAACAGCACACAGTTGACCGGGGCAGCTCTAGCAGGGCAGAAATGTGATGTCTCAGAATTTTGACGAACTGACTTGTTGGAAAGGTGGCATCCTATGATGGTGCCACATTGAAAGTCACTTTGCTCTTTAGTAAGGCCATTCTACTTCCAGTGTTTGTCTATGGAGATTGCATGGCTGTCTGTTCGATTTTATACACCTGTCAGCAACAGGTGTGGCTGATATAGCCGAATCCACTAATTTCAAGGTGTGTCCACATACCTTTGACCATGTAGCGTATATTGAGACAAATTACAGACAGTAGCCTACAAGTAGCAAAATAGAACTCAATTAATTGAACATGAAATGTACTTCAATATGATTGAAATAGGCCTATAGCCTAATGTTTATATTTTAATGCAGTCATCTCAGTTTTCATTTGAAGCATAATTGTATACATCACTTCTTTGTATCGACTGCGAAGACATTGGCAACTATGTATTTGTAGTCAACTTTGTTCTGAAGTTATTGGAAGTCACAGAGAGACGGATACATCATGTAATTCTATGCTTAGCGGAGATCTTCTGTGTAAAGTGACACCGGAAACCGGGCCCTGGATAAGATCAACTGCTAAATTACTAAAATGTTAAAGGTAAATGTTTTATACCAAAAATCTATCAAATTGTATTGGTCACATACACATATTTGAAAAACAATACCCACAAATCCCCAAAATAAAAATAAGAAATTAAGAAATATCAGGAAAAAACAATGCCTTGACTAGAATACAGTATATACATATAAAGAGGGTAAGCAGTATGTAAACACTATTAAAGTGAACAGTGTTCAATGACTAGGTACATAGGGCAGCAGTCACTAAGATGCAGGGTAGAGTACTGGGTGATAGCCAGCTAGAAACAGTGACTAAGTTCAGGGCAGTGTACTGGGTGATAGCCAGCTAGAAACAGTGACTAAGTTCAGGGCAGTGTACTGGGCGGAGGCCAGCTAGAAACAGTGACTAAGTTCAGGGCAGTGTACTGGGCAGAGGCCAGCTAGAAACAGTGACTAAGTTCAGGGCAGTGTACTGGGCGGAGGCCAGCTAGAAACAGTGACTAAGTTCAGGGCAGTGTACTGGGCGGAGGCCAGCTAGAAACAGTGACTAAGTTCAGGGCAGTGTACTGGGCGGAGGCCAGCTAGAAACAGTGACTAAGTTCAGGGCAGTGTACTGGGCAGAGGCCAGCTAGAAACAGTGACTAAGTTCAGGGCAGTGTACTGGGCGGAGGCCAGCTAGAAACAGTGACTAAGTTCAGGGCAGTGTACTGGGCGGAGGCCAGCTAGAAACAGTGACTAAGTTCAGGGCAGTGTACTGGGCGGAGGCCAGCTAGTCTGATGGCCTGGAGATTAAAATCTCATAAAACTGGACTGTATATAATTATTTTTCAAAAAAATAAATAAATATTGATGTCACAAATGTATCATTTGTACAGATTTTTTATGTCGTTACATGAGTTTGTTACATTTGACAGTGTAAAACCTAGCAGTACTACTTATTTCTCTGAGAGTGAGGCAGATATATAGCATTTTAGAGAAATAAAAATAAATTATTTGTCTATCTGAAATCAAACCATCAAGTGATTTTAAACAAATACATTTCTGTCATGAAACAATCCCATGCCAAGATTAGATGGTGAAAAACCCCACAAATATCTTTAATAATTTCTTTAAACAAAAAAAGGTAATTTACCAGGGTTTCTGAAAATGGATATAAAGCATTTTGGAATTAAACTCTTATGTTTCCCCATCTGAGCTCAGAGTAGATGAGAGACTTAATGTTTGTCTCTGTTGTGTTGAAGTCCAATCAAGCAGGAGAGACCAGCCTCCCCTGTAAGTCCATAAAGAGTGACTGGTCTATGGTTCAACCTAGAGAGAGGGAGACTTTTCTACTGAACAAAGGTAAGAAGAACTCATGGGTCACGGTCAGTGAGTTAAACAACACTAGTCATTTCTCCTCTCCCGTTTTACCATTTCTTTTTGTTGTTTTCATAATCCATAGGCTAATTATTTGTTCAATTTTCATAGTCCTAAAACACAAAATTCCCTCATTTTAGTGTGTGTTTGTGTGTGTGTGCAATCCTTGGATGTTTTGTCCACAGAAAAGGAGAGATCAGTGTCAGAGATTCTCAGTGGTCAGTCTTCCCAGAGTCATCAAACAGACCTGGCCTCCATATTCAGTGTATGAGGTCCTGTTATGTACATTTGTTTTTGTTTACCTCAAGTAAAGTTGATCTGTCAATCATTCATTAATGTGTTAATGAGAAAGCATTTAGTCTCTTGCTTAGCTTATTTACTTGATTTATTTCAGTTTATAGCCGGATATATTTTAATTTATATTTTACCAAACAGGCACTCAAGGCACGTGTGTCTCTCTCTGTCTCTCTCTCTGTCTCTGTCTCTCTGTCTCTCTGTCTCTCTCTCTCTCTCTCTCTCTCTCTCTCTCTCTCTCTCTCTCTCTCTCTCTCTCTCTCTCTCTCTCTCTCTCTCTCTCTCTCTCTCTCTCTCTCTCTCTCTCTCTCTCTCTCTCTCTCTCATCTGTCTCTCTCTCTCTATGTCTGTCTCTCTGTCTCTGTCTCTCTGCCTCTGTCTCTCTCTGTCTCTGTCTCTCTGTCTCTCTCTGTCTCTCTCTCTGTCTCTCTGTCTTTCTCTCCTTTCCTCCCCCTTCCTCTGACAGCTAGCTGCCACCTTCAGCTGTTTTTCTAACCTCATTATCATTAACGTTAGGTGGTCGGTAGCTGCTGTACCTAATTTCGGCTACCGATTGCAGTCTGCCAGTTTGGCTTTATACATAGCTTGGGCTTTGTCGAGTAAGGCTTAAACTATGTATTTAGATTGTTGTTAAGTACTATAGGTAGGCATCGTGGGCTGTATATTATTAAGTAGTATAGGTAGGCATCGTGGGCTGTTGCGGGTAGCTGTTGTGTAGTTATTGTAGGTTACTTTTGTATTCGGCGGTGCCGGATGTAGCACGAAGCTAGCTAGCTAACTCACCTCCTGGATTAGCTGGCGAGTTGCTATTAGCAACGGTTGCAACTAAAAACAATATCCTTTTAGCCAGCTACATTCGCTCACAGCGACGCCGTTTTTCAAACAAAGTCAACACAGTAGCCATTGCTAGCTAGCCAACACTACCAGCAGGCTGTGGTAGCTAAATACAATATCTTTGTGCTAGCTACCCAACGTTTAATCTTTGCTGCGTTATGAAAGGTAAGCTTGGCTTCTTATATGGTGTTGAGTTAAGCTTAAACCATGTATTTAGTTTGTAGGTAGGTATTGTAGTCTGGTACTATAGGCAGCTTACTCCGGTAGTTATTGTAGGTTATTATTGTAGGTTATTATTGTAGGTAAGGATTTTATTCGGCGGAGCCCAGGCGAAGCACGAGGCTAGCTTACCCACTACCTGGACCAACAAAGCTAGCTAGCTAGAGGGTAGCTATCGGTAACTTTTAGCAACTGTGGTTAGCTGTTTCCAATGTTATTTCATGCTTGAGAGTACCTGTGATTGAGCCAGCTAGCTGCTACCATTCAGCTGTTTTTCTAACCTCATCCGAGGCATTAACGTTAGGTGGTTGGTAGCTGCTGTACTTAATTACAGCTACTGATAACAGTCTGCTGTAGCTTACAACAATTCTAATTTCTAGAGTGGAAGTTGGGAGAGTTTTATTCGGGTGGTTCAGTGAAACAATCATAGTTTCTGAGGTGGAAGTTGGGAGAGTTATATATTTATTTATTTTTTGGTGAGGGAGGCCTGCACTCTCCTTTCCCTGATGCTCAGTGCATTTCATCCCGATCTCCTCTGCATTATTGTAGCCATCTGTTGCAGCCTGTCAACTATGCCTCTGCCTATCCCTGTTCTCTCCTCTCCGCACAGGCTACACAAACGCCCCACACCGCGTGGCTGCTGCCTCTCTAACCTTTGATACTGTGAACCATCAGATCCTCCTCTCCACCCTCTCCGAGCTGGGCATCTCCGGCGCGGCTCACTCCTGGATTGCGTCCTACCTGACCGGTCGCTCCTACCAAGTGGCGTGGCGAGAAGCTGTCTCCGCACCACGTGCTCTCACCACTGGTGTCCCCCAGGGCTCAGTTCTAGGCCCTCTCCTTTTCTCCCTATACACCAAGTCACTATGCTCTGTCATATCCTCACATGGCCTCTCCTATCATTGCTACGCTGACGATACACAACTAATCTTCTCCTTTCCCCCTTCTGATAACCAGGTGGCGAATCGCATCTCTGCATGTCTGGCAGACATATCAGTATGGATGACGGATCACCACCTCAAGCTGAACCCTGGCAAGACGGAGCTGCTCTTCCTCCCGGGGAAGGACTGCCCGTTCCATGATCTCGCCATCACGGTTGACAACTCCGCTGTGTCCTCCTCCCAGAGTGCGAAGAGCCTAGGCGTGACCCTGGACAACACCCTGTCGTTCTCCGCCAACATAAAGGCGGTAACCCGCTCCTGCAGGTTCATGCTCTACAACATTCGGAGAGTACGACCCTGCGTTACACAGGAAGCGGCACAGGTCCTAATCCAGGCACTTGTCATCTCCCGTCTGGACTACTGCAACTCGCTGTTGGCTGGCCTCCCTGCCTGTGCCATTAAACCCCTACAACTCATCCAGAATGCCGCAGCCCGTCTGGTGTTCAACCTTCCCAAGTTCTCTCACGTCACCCCCCTCCTCCGCACACTCCACTGGCTTCCAGTTGAAGCTCGCATCCGCTACAAGACCATGGTGCTTGCCTATGGAGCAGTGAGGGGAACGGCACCTCTGTACCTTCGGGCTCTGATCAGTCCCTACACCCAAACGAGGGCATTGCGTTCATCCACCTCTGGCCTGCTGGCTCCCCTTCCTCTGCGGAAGCATAGTTCCCGCTCAGCCCAGTCAAAACTGTTCGCTGCTCTGGCACCCCAATGGTGGAACAAGCTCCCTCACGACGCCAGGACAGCGGAGTCACTCACCACCTTCCGGAGGCATTTGAAACCCCACCTCTTTAAGGAATACCTGGGATAGGATAAAGTAATCCTTCTCCCCCCCCCCCCCCAAATTGTAAAGTGGTTATCCCACTGGCTATAGGGTGAACGCACCAATTGGTGAGTCGCTCTGGATAAGAGCGTCTGCTAAATGACGTAAATGTGCCCTTGAGCAAGGCACCTAACCCTAATTGCTCCTGTAAGTCGCTCTCGATAAGAGCGTCTGCTAAATGACTAAAATGTAAATGTAAAATGTCTTCCTCCCCCTCTCTCCAGGTCTGTTTGTGATGTGTGGAGCTATAATCTACACGGTGATGTGTCCGGATGGGGAGGTGGATGCTGCGTTGGGCTTTGCCTACGTCCTGGCCTTGGTGTCCTTCCCTCTGTGTCTGGTCAGTGGTCTCATCTACATGGTACTGAGGAAGAGGGAATGAGAGAGGGAGGGAGGCTGAGGTTAAGGCCTCACACCACCACCACCAGCAGAACACAGCACTTTGCCCCAGGGTTGGAGTCAATTCAGGAAGTACACTAACGTTACAATTCTCTTCAATGCTTCCTAATGAGGTTTACCTTCTGAATTGATTTAAATTTAAATGGAATTGAGCCCAACCATGCTGTGCCCACTGACCACCAGAGGAGGCTGGTGAGGGGAGGATGAATGGCTCATAATAAGGACTGGAATGAAGTGAATGGAATTGTACGTATGTGTTTGATGCGTTTGATACCATTCCATTCATTTTATTCCAGTCATTATTATGAGCCTGTCCTCCATGCCACCAGCCACCATTGCTGACCACAGACCAGAGACCAGACAAACAGTCTAACTGGCAACCCACGGATACATTAGTCTGGTCCCAGATCTGTGTGTGCTTTAGCCAACTCCTTTAGATATACAGGGCATGAAAATGAGTCAGAAGAGTTGGTTTAAACAGATCTGAATCAGGACACTAAGAGTTGGTTTAAACAGATCTGAATCAGGACACTAAGAGTTGGTTTAAACAGATCTGAATCAGTAAACCTAGAGTTGGTTTAAACAGATCTGAATCAGGACACTAAGAGTTGGTTTCAACAGATCTGAATCAGGAAACTAAGAGTTGGTTTCAACAGATCTGAATCAGGACACTAAGAGTTGGTTTGAACAGATCTGAATCAGGAAACTAAGAGTTGGTTTAAACAGATCTGAATCAGGAAACTAAGAGTTGATTTAAACAGATCTGAATCAGGAAACTAAGAGTTGGTTTAAACAGATCTGAATCAGGAAACTAAGAGTTGGCTTAAACAGATCTGAATCAGGAAACTAAGAGTTGGTTTAAACATATCTGAATCAGGAAACTAATATTTGGTTTGAACGACACAGATCTGAATCAGGAAACTAATAGGACCACATACTGGACCTGGGTTCAAATAGTATTTGTTTTCTGTCAAACCCTTTGAGCATTTGATTACATTTTGAGTGTTTGCTGTTGTATGTACATAGTGTTTGCTGTTGAATGTTTATTACATGTCTACACACCTTTAGTACATAGTGGGGTTGAGTTGCTTTATTGAGCTCAGTTCATTGTTAAAGCACCTTTAGTACATAGTGGGGTTGAGTTGCTTTGTTGAGCTCAGTTCATTGTTAAAGCACCTTTAGTACATAGTGAGGTTGAGTTGCTTTGTTGAGCTCAGTTCATTGTTAGAGCGCTTGTTGTTTTCATACTTTCTCCTCTGTGCCAAAGAGCTGAAGCTGTGATATCAGCGTTTAGGAAAAAAGCCAACATTTTAAAAACCTTTTAAATGTTTATTTTGCTTTACTATAGAGTAGTGTCAACTCCTAGCTTGTCATTGTCAAGTCAAACATGACAATTCCATAAAGAGTTGGCAAGAAAGCAAGAACAGACTGGCCATCAGGCTAGTCATCTCCTTCAGACAAAGTTAATTAATAAACAACAACAGTTTTCTTGATGAAGGAAAATGGGGATATGTTTAGGATCCAACTAATTATAATTGTGTTAATGAACGAATGAGCATTACTGTAAAAAAAAAAAAAAAAACATATTGTAAAGTGGTTATCCCACTGGCTATAAGGTGAATGCACCAATTTGTAAGTCGCTCTGGATAAGAGCGTCTGCTAAATGATGTAAATGTAATGTAAATGTAAATGTTTTAAATCTTTGTGATACACCAAATACAACTACTGTATTGTTTACTAGGATTCTGAAATGAAAATGGTGCTTTGTCTCTGCCATTCTTCTACTGTATAGCCTGGTTGTTAGTGTTGTGTTATTCAATGATTTTAACAATACTAGTTACGTGGGTCTTGTACGTGTGCCCTTTCTGTACAAAGACAATTTTTACGGCAAAAAAAAGCAAAAATAATGTTTAGATAAATAAAAACCCTTGAAAGATTATTTCATTCATCCACTCCAAACTGGCCTGATTGACACAGCTGCAATACTGATGTTAACCACAGGGTGGGGCTGTAATGCAGAGGAACTGTTGTGAGACAGTTGTGGTATCACAAACCGTGTGTGTGACATTCCACTCTAGACTTGACATTGTTTACAATGCTGACAGATGGGTCTATAATGAGGTACAGAATACATATCTAGTTGAACCAACCACAGATTGATCTATAATGAGGTACAGAATACATATCTAGCTGAACCAACCACAGATGGGTCCATATAGAGATACAGAATACATATCTAGCTGAACCCATAACAGATGGATCTATAATGAGGTACAGATACATATCTAGCTGAACCAACCACAGATGGATATATAATGAGGTACAGAATACATATCTAGCTTAACCCACAACAGATGGATCTATAATGAGGTACAGAATACATATCTAGCTGAACCAACCACAGATGGATATATAATGAGGTACAGAATACATTACTAGTTGAACCAACCACAGATGGATCTATAATGAGGTACAGAACACATATCTAGTTGAACCAACCACAGATGGATCTATAATGAGGTACAGAATACATATCTAGCTGAACCAACCACAGATGGATCTATAATGAGGTACAGCATACATATCTAGCTGAACCAACCACAGATGGATCTATAATGAGGTACAGAATACATATCTAGTTGAACCAACCACAGATGGATCTATAATGAGGTACAGAATACATATCTAGTTGAACCAACCACAGATGGATCTATAATGAGGTACAGAATACATATCTAGTTGAACCAACCACAGATGGATCTATAATGAGGTACAGCATACATATCTAGCTGAACCAACCACAGATGGATCTATAATGAGGTACAGCATACATATCTAGCTGAACCAACCACAGATGGATCTATAATGAGGTACAGAATACATATCTAGTTGAACCAACCACAGATGGATCTATAATGAGGTACAGAATACATATCTAGTTGAACCAACCACATATGGATATATAATGAGGTACAGCATACATATCTAGCTGAACCAACCACAGATGGATCTATAATGAGGTACAGCATACATATCTAGCTGAACCAACCACAGATGGATCTATAATGAGGTACAGAATACATATCTAGTTGAACCAACCATAGAACCAATGAAAGCTCTTGTGTGTCAATATCTTCACTAGTTGTTCCTGGCACCAAAACTGTAAACAATCAGGATCAATTGAACTTCAGATACCCACCTGGATCCCTTCTGCTGGAAACGTGGCAACAAGATACACACACAAACACTAAATATTTCAACAGAAATCAAGGGGTACATTTAAATGTGGTAATGGAAAAACAAGGTCTGAAAAGTGGTTTCTAAAAACAAAATAAAAAGAAAGGAACAAGTTGTTTTATTCACATTTAATATTAACTTTGTAGTAGAGTGGTTGCTTGTTAAAAAATCATGCAGATCACAATTTATCCAAACAACTTGGCATAAGTCCTTGCCACAGTGCTATTGCTTGGAGCTAGGGTTGGGTTAGGGTTAGGGATAGGGTTGGTTTGAAGCTAGGGTTAGGGATAGAGTTGGGTTGAAGCTAGGGTTAGGGATAGAGTTGGGTTGAAGCTAGGGTTAGGGATAGAGTTGGGTTGAAGCTAGGGTTAGGTTTAAGCCAGCATGTGGATGGACATGAGTCTAAGGTTTGAGGATATATAATCTCTTATCTGGCTGTATTGGGGGAGGGGAGAGAGAGAGAGAGGGAGAGAGAGAGAGAGAGAGAGAGAGAGAGAGAGAGAGAGAGAGAGAGAGAGAGAGAGAGAGAGAGAGAGAGAGAGAGAGAGAGAGATCCTACCAGTGTTTAGTTGTGCCTTTACCTTCCTGTAGTTGGTCATTTGGAAGGATTCTGTATGGAGGAATGGTCTAATATCCCTCCCAATGTGTTCTCCAACTCATAAAACATTTTACAAATTTGCCTCAGTGCCGTTACCCTCACAAGGGAGGTATTGAAAGGGAGTGTAAAATTTGACCCCTACCTTTTTGAGAGATAAAAATATTTTTTGTTAAACAAAATCTCTTTCTCTGAGCAATTTCTCTTGGCAATTGTTTAAAATCATTTAATTTCCATTTTTTTTGGCATCCAATATAGCTCAGTATTTGAATTATTTATTTTATACAGTCATTTTTACTCATCTTTATCAAGGGAGTCAATAATTTGGGACCCCACTTTATGGTTCAAAGTTAGAGATATGTTGAAACTGGATCCATCATAATGATTCTACATTTTATAGTATGCCATGGCCTTTACTGGCCAAAGGTTAAACTACTGTTCTGTTAATGATATACTATGGTGTTGTGCCACTAGACTTTGACCTGATATTATTGCATCCAAAGATCAACTGTACCTAGAACATAGATACAGAGCCACTTGTCATCAGGAAGGTGCTCTCTCAGCACAACGGAAAATACCTCCATGACTTGACATGTTCTGGTTGTGAATACAGGCTACAAGGTAAGACTCTTCCAAGGGATTATTGTAAAGTGTGTAGGGAAATTAAATATATGGTGTTATTATAGTATAGAGAATGACAGTAAAACACTCAGATCTAACAGTCCATTTCACCTGGGACAGGTACGTGACAGTTCAATCATACAAAATGGCGCTAACTGGGCGTAGGCAAGTCAAATTCAAAAACATATTGTTCATATCTCCTATTATAGGATTCGTATATCGTGGTTATTTTACAATTTGTAAAAATGTTAATGTATCATAGTTCTAAATCATCTTTCAGAATATCAGAACATTTGTTGTTTTCTAAATTACAATGAGCTCCTGCTTCCTGTGTAATTTGGTGTGAAACCTGAACGTACTTTTCTTAACATTGATATTATGAATTAAATTCAATAATATCATAATCATATCAGACCTGTTGAACAAAGCAACACACTAGAATGAGTGGCAATATTACAAGAGAAAGTGAGACATTATTATTATTAATTACTATTAATAATTATATTATTGTATTATTATTATTAATATTATATTATTATTATTATTATTATTATTATTATTATTATTATTATTATTATTATTATTAGTTCCACTAAATGGAGAAAAGGTTAACAATATCAGTCATGACTACGTGTTGATGTGATTGCATTAAATCACCTGACTGTTTGGACGTGTCTGTTAGTAAATGTTTTATTTCTAAGAGATAATGAATAAAACAGAACAATTGACCTTCAATAATTAGTTGTCACTGTGTTAAGCACAACCAACATGTTGGATCTCTGTTTAGGGGTCAGTGGTCTAAAATGAGTCTCTCTGGGGAGAGAGAGGAGGGGGGCCCTGCCTCTAAAATGAGTCTCTCTGGGGAGAGAGAGGAGGGGGTCCCTGCCTCTAAAATGAGTCTCTCTGGGGAGAGAGAGGAGGGGGGCCCTGCCTCTAAAATGAGTCTCTCTGGAGAGAGAGAGGAGGGGGGCCCTCTCTCTAAAATGAGTCTCTCTGGGGAGAGAGAGGAGGGGGTCCCTGCCTCTAAAACAAGTCTCTCTGGGGAACATGACACCAAAGCTAAGAGGTGAGATGACAATGTTGTTTAATAATTTATAAGGAGTTTATTTCTAAAACGTTATATCATTGTCTAATGATTGTGTCATGTCTAATATGTTGTCATGCAGAACCTTATTGTTTTTACTAATTCTGATCGTTGTTACAAGCGGAATTTTGACAATACTACCGTCAAATCAACACACTCTTCACTGCTGTTTAAACCAAAAAGGGTTATGTCGCTTGCTTAATATAAGGAACGACTAAAAGTTCTATATAGAGTCCCTTTTATAGGGTTCTTTAATCAGAACTCTAGAGGTTCTTCTTCACTGAACCAAAATGGTTCCATATAGAACCCTGCTTGGTGCCATTTATGAATTATGGCTACTACTATTAAATAGGAATATTTTTTGCAAAGAATATAATTTATAGGAAAATTGGAATGGTTGAAAAATCCCAATATTCATTTAAAATTATCCTTAGAAATAGCAGTGCTGGGGATTTGGAAAGCCATAGTCAGTCAATCAAAAATAGAATAATGCTCTTATGAAAAATATTGACCTTTAATTTAGTCTGTGGATACTATGCGACTAGAAAGGTTAAACATGCATGCATGACATCACAGCACAGTTGATAAAATATGGCAGGTGGAAATCAAAAGAGGATGTTCTACGGAGATAGGTGTGCAGGGCTGAGAGTAGCAGAGGGGTGGGATTAAAAAAGATCATGATCGGTAATAGTCATTACTGTAAACACTATAGAAGTCTGAGTATTATCTATGCAAAATGTAATGTGTATAATTAATTATTATTATTATTATTATTATTATTATTATTATTATTATTATTATTATTATATATATAAAAAAGTAATTACTGTGTATAAAAGTATTGTATGGGGGGTAGAATTGATCTTGGTTATATGCAAACACACAGGTGGCCAGGGAGGTATCTCTTTGTTTGAACGATGGCCCACGTCAACTCTGGCTGACTTCTTTACAATACAATACATTACAATACAATACAACTTTGTCCATTAGTTACAGCAAACAACAAACAGCAGACCTCACACATACAGTTGAGACCAGCACAGGTTCAAGCTGCAGTGCAGCGCCCCTGGATGGAGAGCATGTTGTGGGGTTAAGGGTCTTGCTCAAGGGCCCAACGAAAGGTGAATGTTTTGAGGACGTGAACCCAGCAGCCCTCCAGGGGTCAGATCAATTCCGCCCGTTCTTTCCAGCGCCCGGCCCGGGATTCAAACTGGACACTTTTCGGCCACAGGTCCAACGCCTGCCACAGCTCCAACTCATTTGCCGCTGGTCGAAAACCTGAGTTAATATTCAGAAATAAGCATGAGTTAATCTGCCAAAATGAAGACAAAATGTTATGCAGACATCATTATTATGATAACATACATGCAGTTGTCATCAGCAGCAGCCACAAGAGAGAGCCTCTGATAGTTCTGGGTAACTGCTAGACTGAGAAAAACATAGATAGTGTGTTAAAAGTCATGGAATGATTAACTAGGCTATTGAATCACCAACACTTATTATACATTATTATTATACAGAAATCATTGCCAAAAGCTGAAGAGAAACTGTTCCATGTAGGTCTATATTATTTATGGATTGATCATATAGAAAAATAGAAACATTATTTAAACTACTCCAAAGCAATTACATGTGGCGCAGGAACCATTGACTCATTGCATTATTCTATAGTATTATCAAGACACCTGCTGTTAACTCTTAACGGGTTAGTACAGCTCATGAGGTGTCCTAAATATCTGCCGACTAGAGACTTCATGCATAGCTTTAATTTATACCCAAAAGAGTAGAATGGCTGATACAACACTTATACGACCAATTTTCTACTCTGAGACGCTTTTTTGGATATGGGCCCAGAACTCAAAATATTGTTATAAAAAAACTTTGAATGTTTGTTTTACATATAAAAAAAATAATAAATGGTTTTGTAAGACACTGTAAAGGCTGGGTTTAGTTTATTGTGTGGCTCTGCTCATGTCCGCGTTCTGGAACTGTCCGCGTCCCGGTACAGAACTGTCCGCGTCCACGTACGGTTTGGCGCCAAGCATATTGTCCAGTTACGCGCAGAGTGGGCTGAGGTGATCTTGGGGAACAACGACAGAGTTCGATACAGTGTTGAGATGCCGAAGTTTATTGTTCAATTTGCTTTTTGCTTTACGGTCAGGGACAGTATGAGTGTAGCCAGATCCTTTTCACTCACTATCCTTGTTTCATCTTGTGGTTCACCGGATTCGTCATCATCCTCGAGACGAGAGACAGACGGACGACCTGCTTGTTAGCCAAGCTAGTCGGTACAGCTAGCTAAGCTAGCTACTCTACCAGCAGCATCCTAGTTATCCTAGCTACCACTACATCATCACCTGCTGCCTGCATTTCTTGTGGACCGATGGATCTCCCGGGTTGTTTCTTCCACCTGTTAAATAACGTGGAGGGCTTCTCCCTCTCTCATTAACGGATGCTGGCTACCTACCATCCCTCTGTGCGGTTCTCCTCTCTTCACTAGATGGACGGTAACTTTAGTGTTTAACCCCTCTGTGTCCAAGGACCAAACATTTGAATATTATTTTCGGGGCGCCTCAAGTAGGCAGGACACACGACATTTTTAACATAGCTTTTTTTCTGATAAAAACGAGTTAATTGCATCCGCCATGGAGCCCAGTTTAATAATATTACCTTCTGTCTCTAGTTATAAAGTAATCGCGAAACAGCAGGCATTTTAGGTCATTTTTCACCCTACCAGCTCTTATTAGTTCTATTGAGCTCCGTGACACCGACTCGCCTTCAGAACATTCTATTCCCAGCCCATTGTTCTGCGTCGCAATGCCAGCTTCACTATTGTTATCAATGAGACCTGCCTGCGTTAGCCCTGTAGGTTTACCTCAGGTAACTTATTATTAACAAGGTTACAGCTACTTGGTGAGCGTTAACCCTGTAGGTTTACCTCAGGTAACTTATTATTAACAAGGTTACGGCTACTTGGTGAGCGTTAACCCTGTAGGTTAGCCTCAGGTAACTTATTATTAACACGGTTACAGCTACTTGGTGAGCGTTAACCCTGTAGGTTTACCTCAGGTAACTTATTATTACCAAGGTTACGGCTACTTAGTGAGCGTTAACCCTTTAGGTTTACCTCAGATAACTTATTATTAACAAGGTTACGGCTACTTGGTGAGCGTTAGCCCTGTAGGTTTACCTCAGGTAACATATTATTAACACGGTTACAGCTACTTGGTGAGCGCGCGCACACTGTTCACCTGAGTACATGTTGAGGTCACCAATAGTGCGGTGAGACACAGTCTAAGAGGCGATGGCTGGCGGATAGCCATCAAACATTAAACATTTTCTGGTCATTGTTAACCATATTTGTTTTAAGAAAAAAGTGTACAATCTAAACAAAACGCATGTCCCTGTCCTCTTTTTCAAGATGTGGCCGATTTTAAACAGCCAGAAGACATTTTTTAATTAAGAAATACAATTTTTTTTGACAACATGTTGTTTCTAAATGGCTGCTGGGTAATTTCATATGCATCGAAATCTTCGTTAGTAGGCATCAAATTGAGCGAATGCTGCGTAGGTTCACTGAGTTGCAAAACAAATGGATATAATGGGGTGATTGTTGTCTAATCGGGTGGTCTAGCTAATGGATTTGTAGATCTGACGCAGTTGCTACCTCAGATTATGAGCCTAGCAAGTGTCATGAACGAGTTGTCATGTAGTATCCACATACGGCCACAAGGAGGAGCAAGAGAGCTATAAACAATACAGTTTTTTGCCATAAAAACCCTAAACCTAACAATCAATCAAATGTATTTATAAAGCCCTTTTTACACCAGCAGATGTTACAAAGTGCTATACAGAAACTCTTACCCTACTTATAACCTATTTTAGCCGTAACCCTAACCCCTAATTCTAGGGTATGTTAGAAATTGCGTAATTCAAATCTGGTATTGGAATAAGAATCAAGAGATCTTCAATCCAAGCTTAATTTATTATATGCAAAATGTATGTATGATAAGTATGAAGGTTCGTATATACGGGTCCACTGAAATACCACGCAGGGCACTCAGAGAACTAAACCATTGTTTACAGGTACTTTCTCAAATACTCTGACAGAGAGTTCCCACCTCTTCTGTTGGCCAATCAGAGTAAAGGACTGAGTGTGGTTTAGACTTTACTCAGCCAATCCTTTGGCGCACGGGTTAGTCCCCCCCCTTGGAGCTCCACCCCTTGGCGCTCCACCGTTCCCAGGCATAAGTTGCTATCATAATAACCTGTGGAGTCAGCACCCAAAAGACACCCCTCCAATCTGTACTCCATGTACCCACGTTCAAGGACGGTTTCACAGACAACAAAGAGAGAGTGTTCGTATCTGTAAGAAATACAAGTCTTATCTGTCCTTCCCCTAACGTTCCTTACATGAATCACAGCCTGTTATGTGAAACAATTTATATCAGTATAGTACAAATCTATGCTCCTCATTAATGCATTCCTTCTAATATATTCATCACATACAGATCCAATTATGAGAAAAATAGAACCCAACAGTAGCCTAGAACACTTTTAGAAACGATTTTAGTAATAATATTATCTTAGTAAATACAATTATAGTATTAAATAGCGTTTTGATTATTTTGTTGTTATTTTATTATATGCATAATTGCAAGATAGAACACTTGATAAATAAGACATTTGTTTTATTTTTTAAATGTGGTTTGAATTGGGTGACCTAGTAACCTCTGTGTGAAAGTCCAGCAATTGGCGTGGGGCAGGTTTGGGACTGATCTAATACACTTTTCAGTCGTTCCTCTTGCGTTAGCAGTGTGGAAACGGACAGTAAAAAGCGTGTGCAGGAGTTTTCCTGTGAGGGGGAGTGGTGGTGTATCCAGGGAGAAAACTAAAACTGATCTTCTGAAATGTCATTCGTGGTCTAATGCTGCAATCTATTGGAATTATTTAGCAACTGCAGTAGTACTGAATAAAGTATATACTTGTTTAAAGTAGTAATTACACAGAATTTCAAAATATGACATTTTCATTTGACCACTTACAACCATAAAATAACAATTTATAGCATAACAAACAATGAAACTGAGATAAACCAAAAACACCATACATTTAGTTAACTATATATATATATATATACTATTTATTTAGATGGGTGACATTATCTGCCAAAGTAACACCACTGTAGATAAAGAAGAGCTCTCCAGTATGTGAACCAAAACATTCAAAGGCCATTTTCTCAAAAGTGAGGTTACAAGTTTACCATCTTTCAAAGCAGAATTACTTTCCCATTGTTCCTCAACTGTAGTGTATGATATACCTTTTTCTAGCTGAGTCTCTACTTTTATCCAAAAAAACACAATTTCTCTGAGAGTGAGGCAGATATATATTATTAATGTGTAAAACCTAGCAGTACTACTTATTTCTCTGAGAGTGAGGCAGATATATATTTACTGTGTAAAACCTAGCAGTACTACTTATTTCTCTGAGAGTGAGGCAGATATGTAGTATTTAGCAAAAAACATGATTCTTGGTCTCTCTGAAATGAAACCATCAAGTGATAGATTTTAAACAAATACATGTCTGTCATTGAACAATCCCATGCCATGATTAGATAGTGAAAAAACACACCAATCTCTTTAATCATTTCTTCAAACAATAGAAGCTAATTTACCAACATGAAAATGGATATATAGCGTTTTGGAATGAAACTCTTGTTTTGTTTCCAAATCTGAGCTCAGAGTAGATGAGAGACGTAATGTTTGTCTCTGTTGTGTTGAAGCCCAATCAAGCAGGAGAGACCAGCCTCCCCTGTACCCAGCTGTGTGTCCATGAAGAGTGACCGGTCTATGGCTCATCCTATAGTGTTTAGAGAGGGAGACTTTTCTACTGAACAAAGGTAAGAAGAACTCATGGGTCATGGTCAGTGAGTTAAACAACACTGTCTCTAGTCATTTCTCCTCTCCCATTTTACCATTTCTTTTTGTTGTTTTCATAATCCATAGGCTAATCATTTTTTCCATTTTCATAGTCTTGAAACAATATTAAACAAACACTACATTCCCTCCCTGTGTGTGTGTGTGTGTGTGTGTGTGTGTGTGTGTGTGTGTGTGTGTGTGTGTGTGTGTGTGTGTGTGTGTGTGCACTCCCTGGATGAGGAGATGTAATCTCATGTTTTGTCCACAGAAACCAACAGGAGATATCAGAGTCAGAGATTCTCAGTGGTCAGTCTTCCCAGAGTCATCAAACAGACCTGGCCTCCATATTCAGTGTATGTGGTCCTGTTATGTACATTTTGTTTTTGTTTACCTCAAGTAAAGTTGATCTGTCAATCATTAATTAATGTGTTAATGAGAAAGCATTTAGTCTCTTGCTTAACTGATTTACTTGATTTATTTCAGTTGCTTGAAGAGAATATTATGACATTTGTGAAGAACGAGCTGAAGATGTTCAAGAGGATTCTTAGTCCAGAACTCCCAGAAGGCTTTGAGAGTCAGAAGCAGGATAAGGAAGTGGTGGATGCTGAAGATGAGAAGCAGGAGAGCAGTGCCAGAGAGGGGGCTCTGAAGATCACACTGCACGTCCTGAGGAAAATGAACCAGAAGGAGCTTGCTGACACACTGGAGAAAAGTAAGAGCTGTCTGCCTCATGTTGAATGCTGTTTTAGAACATTTAAAAGCTGTAGCTAAAGTACAGCTAAAGTACAGTGGGGAAAAAAAGTATTTAGTCAGCCACCAATTGTGCAAGTTCTCCCACTTAAAAAGATGAGAGAGGCCTGTAATTTTCATCATAGGTACACGTCAACTATGACAGACAAATTGAGAAAAAAAGATCCAGAAAATCACATTGTAGGATTTTTTATGAATTTATTTGCAAATTATGGTGGAAAATAAGTATTTGGTCACCTTCAAACAAGCAAGATTTCTGGCTCTCACAGACGTGTAACTTTTTCTTTAAGAGGCTCCTCTGTCCTCCACCTGTTACCTGTATTAATGGTACCTGTTTGAACTTGTTATCAGCATAAAAGACAACTGTCCACAACCTCAAACAGTCACACTCCAAACTCCACTATGGCCAAGACCAAAGAGCTGTCAAAGGACACCAGAAACAAAATTGTAGACCTGCACCAGTCTGGGAAGACTGAATCTGCAATAGGTAAGCAGCTTGGTTTGAAGAAATCAACTGTGGGAGCAATTATTAGGAAATGGAAGACATACAAGACCACTGATAATCTCCCTCGATCTGGGGCTCCACGCAAGATCTCACCCCGTGGGGTCAAAATGATCACAAGAACGGTGAGCAAAAATCCCAGAACCACACGGGGGGACCTAGTGAATGACCTGCAGAGAGCTGGGACCAAAGTAACAAAGCCTACCATCAGTAACACACTACGCCGCCAGGGACTCAAATCCTGCAGTGCCAGACGTGTCCCCCTGCTTAAGCCAGTACATGTCCAGGCCCGTCTGAAGTTTGCTAGTGTGCATTTGGATGATCCAGAAGAGGATTGGGAGAATGTCATATGTTCAGATGAAACCAAAATATAACTTTTTGGTAAAAACTCAACTCGTCGTGTTTGGAGGACAAAGAATGCTGAGTTGCATCCAAAGAACGCCATACCTACTGTGAAGCATGGGGGTGGAAACATCATGCTTTGGGGCCGTTTTTCTGCAAAGGGACCAGGACGACTGATCCGTGTAAAGGAAAGAATGAATGGGGCCATGTATCGTGAGATTTTGAGTGAAAACCTCCTTCCATCAGCAAGGGCATTGAAGATGAAACGTGGCTGGGTCTTTCAGCATGACAATGATCCCAAACACACCGCCCAGGCAACGAAGGAGTGGCTTCGTAAGAATCATTTCAAGGTCCTGGAGTGGCCTAGCCAGTCTCCAGATCTCAACCCCATAGAAAATCTTTGGAGGGAGTTGAAAGTCTGTGTTGCCCAGCGACAGCCCCAAAACATTACTGCTCTAGAGGAGATCTGCATGGAGGAATGGTCCAGAATACCAGCAACAGTGTGTGAAAACCTTGTGAAGACTTACAGAAAACATTTAACCTGTGTCATTGCCAACAAAGGGTATATAACAAAGTATTGAGAAACTTTTGTTATTGACCAAATACTTATTTTCCACCATAATTTGCAAATAAATTCATTAAAAATCCTACAATGTGATTTTCTGGATTTTTTTTCTCATTTTGTCTGTCATAGTTGACGTGTACCTGTGATGAAAATTACAGGCCTCTCTCATCTTTTTAAGTGGGAGAACTTGCACAATTGGTGGCTGACTAAATACTTTTCTTCCCCACTGTAGCTGTGTAACTAATTCATTTAGACAGAGAGAAGAGGAGAGACAGAGGAGAGAGAGAGAGAGAGACAACATTAGTAATGCTTTCAAGATCCAAGATGGCGAAGTAGTGCAGTCCTGTTTCTGTCGTGTGTCTGTAAATAGCCTGTAAATACCCAGTTTTTTTGTATTTTTCGTACATATTTCCCTATCAGACTTTTCATCCTTCTACAAAATATACTTTCCTGCAACCCGCCTCACTCAATGTGGAACGGATTCTATTATTGACTTACCTTTTATCTAGAATCTAGAATATCCAGTTGAAACTAGCTAGCCAGCTAACTAGCTACTTGCTATTAGCCACAGCTAGCGGTGTTTCACCCAGATCATTGGATTTTTTCCGCGGGATTAATTTTAATCACTGGACATTGATCACCGGATATTAGGCCAGTCTGCACAGCGCGTTATCGACCCAGAACATATCAGTTTTTCTGCCGGAATCACTGATTCTCTGGACTTTTAACTCCGGATTCATCGCTACCAGCTGGCTACAACAACAACAAAACGGACGCTGTGATCTGGCTAATCATCCCGAGCTAGGCCCATCTCCCGGCTATCTACCTCTCTATCAACCGGACGGGACCACCTAGTGTTGACACGGAGCCCCGCCGATCCTACACGACTGGTCTGCCGACGAAATCGTCTGATGTGGTTACGACGTTAACCACGAAGATTCCATCCATCTGCTAGCCCTGACCCGTTAGCACACGTTATCCGTGGCCTCTTACTCACTAAACTGAACTAGCTACTGAACTAGCTACTTGCTATTAGCCACAGCTAGCGGTGTTGCACCCAGAATATTGGATTTTTTTCCCCACTGGATTAATTTTTAATCACTGGACATTGATCACCAGATATTCGGCCAGTCTGCACAGCGCGTTATCGACCCAGAACATATCAGTTTTTCCGCCGCAATCACTGAATTCACTGGACCTTTAACTCCGGATTCATCGCTACCAGCTGGCTACAACAAAACGGACGTAGCACACGCTAGCCGTGGCCTCTTACTCACTAGCGCTTCACCACCGGACCTTATGATAACTCAGCTATACAGCTGATATCTGCTGGACTGTTCCTTTTTACGGTACTACATCCTGTTTATGTTTAGCCTCAGCCCAAACATGGTTAGTTTATTGTTGTTTCGGTTATTTCTAATTGTACTATATCACTGTAGACCCCCCAGCCTAGCTAAACCTGCCTTAGTTAGCTCCTTTGTCCCTCCGCCCATACACTCAGAGACCGACTCAATTGATGCCTCTAGCGATACTATCTCTTTCATTGTTACCCAACGCTTAGGTTTACCTCCACTTTACTCATATCCTTCCATATCCTTGTCTGTACATAATACCCTGAATCTTTTCTATAACACCCGGAAATCTGCCCCCTTTATTCTATGTACCCAACGCACTAGAAGACCAGTTCTTAAAGCCTTTAGCCGTATCCTTATTCTAGTCCTCCTCTGTTCCTCTGGTGATGTAGAGGCTAACCCAGGGCCTGTAGCCCCCAGTATCACTCCTACTCCCCAGGAGCTATCATTTGATGACTTCTGTAATCGCAAAAGTCTTGGTTTCTTGCACATAAATATCAGAAGTCTACTTCCTAAGTTTGAGTTATTCACTGCGTTAGCACACTCTGCCAACCCTGATGTTCTAGCAGTGTCTGAATCCTGGCTCAGGAAGGCCACCAAAAATTCTGAAATTTCCATCCCCAACTATAACATTTTCCGTCTAGATAGAACTGCCAAAGGGGGTGGAGTTGCAATCTACTGTAGAGATATATTCTGCAGAGCTATATCATACTATCCAGGTCTGTGCCCAAACAGTTTGAGCTTCTACTTCTAAAAATCCACCTTTCCAGAAATAAGTCTCTCACTGTTGCCGCTTGCTACAGACCCCCCTCAGCCCCCAGCTGTGCCCTGGACACCATATGTGAATTGATTGCCCCCCATTTATCCTCTGAGTTTGTACTGCTTGGTGACCTAAATTGGGATATGCTTAATACCCCAGCCATCCTACAATCCAAGCTAGATGCCCTCAACCTCACGCAAATTATCAACGAACCTACCAGGTACAACCCTAAATCCTTAAACATGGGTACCCTCAGAGATATCATCCTGACTAACATACCCTCTAAATACACCTCAGCTGTCTTCAACCAGGATCTCAGCGATCACTGCCTTATTGCCTGCGTCCGTAACGGGTCTGCGGTCAAACGACCACCCCTCATCACTGTCAAACGCTCCCTAAAACACTTTAGCGAGGAGGCCTTCCTAATTGACCTGGCCCAGGTATCCTGGATGGATATAGATCTCATTCCGTCAGTAGAGGATGCCTGGTTGTTCCTTAAAAGTAATTTCCTCTCAATCTTAAATAAACATGCCCCATTCAAAAAATACAGAACTAAGAACCGATATAGCCCCTGGTTCTCCTCAGACTTGACTGCCCTTGACCAGCACAAAAACATCCTGTGGCGTACAGCATTAGCATCAAATAGCCCCCGCGATATGCAACTTTTCAGGGAAGTTAGGAACCAATATACACAAGCAGTCAGGAAACTTTTTCAAACAGAAATTTGCATCCTGTAGCACTAACTCCAAAAAGTTTTGGGACACTGTAAAGTCCATGGAGAATAAGAGCACTTCCTCCCAGCTGCCCACTGCACTGAGGCTAGGAAACACTATCACCACCGATAAATCTACAATAATCGAGAATTTCAACAAGCATTTTGCTACAGCTGGCCATGCTTTCCATCTGGCTACCACTAACCCGGCCACCAACTCTGCACCCTCTGCTGCAACTTGCCCATGCCCCCCCCCGCTTCTCCTTCACACAAATTCAGACAGCTGATGTTTTGAAAGCGCTGCAAAATCTGGACCCCTACAAATCAGCTGGGCTAGACAATCTGGACCCTTTCTTTCTAAAACTAGCCGCCGAAATTGTTGCAACCCCTATTACTAGTCTGTTCAACCTCTCTTTCATAACGTCTGAGATCCCCAGAGATTGGAAAGCTGCCGCGGTCATCCCCCTCTTCAAAGGGGGTGACACTCTAGATCCAAACTGCTACAGACCTATATCCATCCTGCCCTGCCTTTCGAAAGTATTCGAAAGCCAAGTTAACAAACAGATCACCGACCATTTCGAATACCACCGTACCTTCTCCGCTATGCAATCCGGTTTCCGAGCTGGTCACGGGTGCACTTCAGCCACGCTCAAGGTCCTAAACGATATTATAACCACGATTGATAATAGACAGTACTGTGCAGCCGTCTTCATCGACCTGGCCAAGGCTTTCGACTCTGTCAACCACCGCATTCTTATTGGCAGACTAAATAGCCTTGGTTTCTCAAATGACTGCCTCGCCTGGTTCACCAACTACTTCTCAGATAGAGTTCAGTGTGTCAAATCGGAGGGCCTGTTGTCTGGACCTATGGCAGTCTCTATGGGGGTGCCACAGGGTTCAATTCTTGGGCCGACACTTTTCTCCGTGTATATGCTGCTGGTGACTCTCAGATCCACCTCTACGCAGACGACACCATTTTGTATACATCTGGCCCTTCATTGGACACTGTGTTAACAAACCTCCAAACGAGCTTCAATGCCATACAACAATCCTTCAGTAGCCTTCAACTGCTCTTAAACACTAGTAAAACTAAATGCATGCTTTTCAATCGAACGCTGCTAGCACCCGCCCACCCGACTAGAATCACCACTCTCGACGGGTCTGACCTAGAGTATGTGGACAACTACAAATATCTAGGTGTCTGGTTAGACTGTAAACTCAACTTCCAGACTCACATAAAGAATCTCCAATCCAAAGTTAAATCTAGAATCGGCTTCCTATTTCGCAACAAAGCCTCCTTCACTCATGCTGCCAAACATGCCCTCGTAAAACTGACTATCCTACCGATCCTTGACTTCGGCGATGTCATTTACAAAATAGCCTCCAACACTCTACTCAGCAAATTGGATGTAGTCAATCACAGTGCCATCCGTTTTGTCTCCAAAGCCCCATACATTACCCACCACTGTGACCTGTACGCACTTGTTGGCTGGTCCTCACTACATGTTCGTCGTCAAACCCACTGGCTCCAGGCCATCTATAAATCACTGCTAGGCAAATCCCCGCCTTATCTTAGCTCATTGGTCACCATAGCAGCACCCACCCGTAGTCTGCGCTCCAGCAGGTATATCTCACTGGTCATTCCCAAAGCCAACACCTCCTTTGGCCGCCATTCCTTCCAGTTCTCTGCTGCCAATGACTGGAACGAATTGCAAAAATCTCTGAAGCTGGAGACTCTTATCTCCCTCAATAACATTAAGCATCAGTTGTCAGAGCACCTTACCGATCACTGCACCTGTACACAGCCCATCTGAAATTAGCCCACCTGTCACGATCGTCTGGGTAAGGAGTAGTAGACCAAGGCGCAGCGTGTGAAATAAACATGACTTTATTTAATTAAAGTTTCTAAATACAAACAAAACACGATTCGTGAAGTCCACGGTTAAACATACCGACACGGAACAAAAACCCACAACACCCAAGGGAAAACATACAGAATAAATATGGCTCCCAATCAGAGACAACCAGCCGACAGCTGACACTCGTTGCCTCTGATTGGGAGTCACACAGGCAAACATAGAAACAGAACAACTTAGAATACCCAACATAGAAAATGAACACATAGAATGCACACACCCTGGCTCAACATAATGAGTCCCAGAGCCAGGGTGTGACAGTACCCCCCCCTAAAGGCGCGGACTGCGACCGCGCCTCAACTAAACAAACTAGGGGAGGGCTGGGCGGGCATACCTCCTCGGCGGCGGTTCTGGCTCCGGCCTTGACCACCACCCTCCAATACACCCCCCATAGTGCCCCTGGTCCAGTCTGTCGACTCGCACCCCTGGCTTGGTGCGTGGAGGAGGAACGGGCCTTACCAGGCTGACTTCTCGCACCCCTGGCTTAGTGCGAGTGGCAGGAACAGGCCGGGTCGGGCTGGCGACGCGCACCGTAGGGTTAGTGCATGGAACAGGGACAGGCCGGGCTGGGCTGTCGACGCACACCGTAGGCTTGGTGCGGGTGGCAGGGACAGGCCGGGCTGGGCTGTCGACGCACACCGTAGGCTTGGTGCGGGTGGCAGGAACAGGCCGGGCTGGGCTGTCGACGCACACGGTAGGCTTGGTGCGTGGAGCAGGGACAGGCCGGACCGGGCTGGCGACGCGCACCGTAGGGTTAGTGCGTGGAACAGGGACAGGCCGGGCTGGGCTGTCGACGCACACCGTAGGCTTGGTGCGGGTGGCAGGGACAGGCCGGGCTGGGCTGGCGACGCACACCGTAGGCTTGGTGCGTGGAGCAGGGACAGGCCGGGCTGGGCTGGCGACGCACACCGTAGGCTTGGTGCGGGTGGCAGGGACAGGCCGGGCTGGGCTGTCGACGCACACCGTAGGCTTGGTGCGTGGAGCAGGGACAGGCCGGACTGGGCTGGCGACGCACACCGTAGGCTTGGTGCGTGGAGCAGGGACAGGCCGGACCGGGCTGGCGACGCACACCGTAGGCTTGGTGCGTGGAGCAGGGACAGGCCGGACTGGGCTGGCGACGCACACCGTAGGCTTGGTGCGTGGAGCAGGGACAGGCCGAACCGGGCTGTGGAGACGGATAGGAGGCCTGGAGTGAATAGCGGCCACCACCCGTCCTGGCTGAATGCCTACCCTCACACACTCTGTGTGAGGCATCCGCACAGGACGTACAGGGCGGTGTACCCCTGGCCTGGTGGCCTTCTGGATCCGCCCCCTTTTCTCCTCTGTCAGCCCCGTCGTCCATGCCGTGTGCCCCCCCCTAAACATTTTCTGGGGTTGCCTCACGACCGTCCGACGACGACCCTGATCACGCCGTAGCTCCTCTCTACGGCGCGCCTCCACCGTCTCACTCCATGGCCGGCGATCCATCCCGGCCAGGATTTCCTCCCAGGTCCAGGACCCCTGCCCGTCCAAGATCTGCTCCCACGTCCAGGCTGCCTGCTCCTGGACACGCTGCTTGGTCTTGGTATGGTGGGTTTTTCTGTCACGATCGTCTGGGTAAGGAGTAGTAGACCAAGGCGCAGCGTGTGAAATAAACATGACTTTATTTAATTAAAGTTTCTAAATACAAACAAAACACGATTCGTGAAGTCCACGGTTAAACATACCGACACGGAACAAAAACCCACAACACCCAAGGGAAAACATACAGAATAAATATGGCTCCCAATCAGAGACAACCAGCCGACAGCTGACACTCGTTGCCTCTGATTGGGAGTCACACAGGCAAACATAGAAACAGAACAACTTAGAATACCCAACATAGAAAATGAACACATAGAATGCACACACCCTGGCTCAACATAATGAGTCCCAGAGCCAGGGTGTGACACCACCCAACTACCTCATCCCTATATTGTTATTTATTTTGCTCTTTTGCACCCCAGTATCTCTATTTGCACATCATCTCTTGCACATCTAGCATTCCAGTGTTAATACTATTGTAATTATTCTGCACTATAGCCTATTTATTGCCTTACCTCCATAACTTGCTACATTTGCACACACTGTATATATATTTTCTGTTGTATTTCTGACTTTATGTTTTTTTTACCCCATATGTAACTCTGTGTTGTTTTTATTGCACTACTTTGCTTTATCTTGGCCAGGTCGCAGTTGTAAATGAGAACCTGTTCTCAACTGGCTTACCTGGTTAAATAAAGGTGAAATAAAAAAAATAAAAACAATAATACCAATAATGATATAAAGTACAGCTAAAGTAGCTGTGTAACTCAATGATATTGTAGCAGCCTTAACACAACACCATGTGACCTCATCAAGTAGCAGCAGGGATGTGTTGTGGTGATTAAATGAGAGAGAGAGAGAGAGAGAGAGAGAGAGAGAGAGAGAGAGAGAGAGAGAGAGAGATAGATAGAGAGAGAGAGAGAGAGAGAGAGAGAGAGAGAGAGAGAGAGAGAGAGAGAGAGAGAGAGAGAATACCAATAATGATATAAATCAGTCACACCAGTATGGAATGCATTATGAAAACATTTACAGATTTATACAGACAGTTAAGAGAATAAATTATTATAATTTAAACTTTATGACACAGTCTTACAATACTGTAGGCATTAAAACAGATGTAATATCAAAAATCCTCTGTGTTATTTCTTCATTCAGATGAGCTTGCTGTGATTTGCCAACGTGAAATCAAATCTAATCTAAAGAAGAAGTTTCAATGTGTATTTGAGGGGATCGCTAAACAAGGAAACCCAACACTTCTCAATAAGATCTACACAGAGCTCTACATCACAGAGGGTGGAACAGGAGAGGTCAATAATGAACATGAGCTGAGACAGATTGAGACAACAACCAGGAAACAAGCAAGACCAGAGTGTGCAGTCAAATGTAACGACATCTTCAAACCCTTAACTGGACAAGACAAGCTTATCAGAACTGTGCTGACAAAGGGAGTCGCTGGCATTGGAAAAACAGTCTCTGTGCAGAAGTTCATTCTGGACTGGGCTGAAGGAAAAGCAAATCAGGATGTCCAATTTGTATTTTCATTCCCTTTTCGGGAGCTGAATTTGATGAAAGGTGAAAAACAAACTTTGATTGAACTTCTCAATCACTTCTCAATGGAAACCAAAGAATCAAGGATCTCCAACTATGACAAGTACAAAGTTATGTTCATCTTTGATGGTCTGGATGAGTGCCGACTGCCCCTAGACTTCCAGAAGAACAAGATCTGTTGTGACGTCACAAAGTCAACCTCAGTGGATGTTCTGCTGACAAATCTCATCAAGGGAAATTTGCTTCCCTCTGCTCTCCTCTGGATAACTACCCGACCTGCAGCAGCCAATAAGATCCCTTCAGTGTGTGTTGACCAGGTGACAGAGGTACGAGGGTTCAATGACCCACAGAAGGAGGAGTACTTCAGGAAGAGATTCAGTGATTCAGAGGACCTGGCCAGCAGAATCATCTCACACATAAAGACATCAAGGAGCCTCCACATCATGTGCCACATTCCAGTATTCTGTTGGATTTCTGCAATAGTCCTTGAACACATGTTGAAACATAAGAGAGAAGCGATGCCCAAGACTCTGACTGAGATGTACTCATACCTTGTGGAGTTTCATACCAAACAGAAGAATGACAAGTATCTTGGGAAAGAAGAGACAGGTCCACACTGGAATAAAGAGAGCGTTCTGTCACTGGGAAAACTGGCTTTTCAACAGCTTGTGAAGGGGAATCTGATTTTCTATGAAGAAGACCTGAAAGAGGCTGGCATTGATGTCAATGAAGCCTCAGTGTACTCAGGATTGTGCACACAGCTCTTTAAAGAGGAATGTGTGCTGTACCAGGACAAGGTGTACTGCTTCGTGCATCTGAGCATTCAGGAGTTTCTGGCTGCTGTATATGTGTTCCTCTCATTCATCAACAACAATGAGAATCTAATGGCCGAACCGCAAGTTACTGAAGTTACTGTCTACAAGAGTGCTGTGGATAAAGCCTTACAAAGTGAGACAGGAAACCTGGACCTGTTCCTCCGCTTCCTTCTGGGCCTCTCACTGGAGTCCAATCAGAAGCACTTACGAGGTCTACTGATAAAGACAAGAAGCAGCTCACAGAGCCATGAAGCAACAGTCAAGTACATCAAGGAGAAGATCAGGGAGAATCCCTCTCCAGAGAGGTGCATCAATCTGTTCCACTGTCTGAATGAACTGAATGACCATTCTCTAGTGAAGGAGATCCAAAGCTACCTGAGCTCAGGAAGTCTCTCAGAAGCCAAACTGTCACCTGCACAGTGGTCAGCTCTGGTCTTTGTGTTGCTGACTTCAGAAAAGGAGCTGGATGTGTTTGACCTGAAGACATACTCTAGATCAGAGGAAGGTCTTCTGAGGCTGCTGCCAGTGGTTAAACCCTCCAGAGCTGCTCTGTGAGTACATAAAATGACATTTAAGTACTAATCATCAGGAAGAAATATTCAGTTTAGAGAAATATATGTATTATAATATGTATATAATATATACTGAAAAACATTGAATCAATGCATTGATGTTCACATTTGTATAACATTATGACCATACCATTCTAGGAGACGGAAGATGAATCTATATGTTGCTTAAGAGAATAAACCAAATGCATCTGCCATTGTCCTTCTACACTACTGGTGTTAAATTAACAGTGTGTTTGTGAAATCATGATGATCTCTTTGCAGGCTGTCAGGATGTGGAGTCACAGAAAAAGGCTGTGCTTCTCTGGTCTCAGCTCTGAAGTCAAACCCCTCACACCTGAGAGAGCTGGATCTGAGTAACAATGACCTGAAGGATTCAGGAGTGAAGCTGCTCTCTGCTGGACTGGGGAATCCCCACTGTAAACTGGAGACTCTGAGGTCAGTATTCCTGTAGTTGGTCAACAAGTGATAACTGTTCACCAGATCCACATGTGTTTACCAGGCACACATAGTCCACACCATATGTGTTTGGACAGTGAAGCTTACAGTTTTACATTTGGTGCTATGCTCCAGCATTTTGTATTTGAGATAGAATGTTTCATATTAGGTGACAGTATATAATGTCACCTTTTATTTGAGGGTATTTTCATACATATCTGTGTTACTGTTTAGAAATGAAAGCACTTTATGTATCTAGTTCTCCCATTTGAAAAAGTTAATAATTTGGACATATTCACTTATATTGTATTAAAGTAGTCATAAGTTTAGTATTTGGTCCCATATTCCTTGTTGAATACACTTGCAGTTTGTCTTGGTTGTGTTTTAGATTATATTTTTCCTAATAGAAACTGAATGGTGAATAATGTCCTGTCATTTTGGAGTCACTTCACTTGTATTGTCAGTAAGAATATACAATGTTTCTGAACACTTCTACATTCATGTGAATAGTACCATGATTATGAATAATCATGAATGAATCGTGAATGATGATGAATGAGAAAGTTACAGAGGAACAAGGATCATACCCCCTCTGTTATTGGTAATGGTGAGAGGTTAGCATGTTTTGTTGTAGCCTCTGTATCTTTCTCATTCATAATTGTTCATGATTCATTCATGATTTTTATTAATCATGGCATCATCAGGATTCATTCAGTAGTGTTTAGAAACATGTTATCTACTCACTTAGACAGAAGATTAATCCAGTCATCATCCACCATTCAGTTACTATTGGGCAAAACATAACCCAAAACACAACCAAAACAAACTCCAAATGCAACCAACGAGTTTGGGACCAAATACTAAACCTTTGACTACTTTAATACACTTGAAGTGAAATGGTCAGAATACTTTTGACTTCTTCAAATGGGGGGACTAGATACATAAAGTGCTTTCATTTAAAATGTTATCTTCACTGTCAAACTAGATATGGTGTGGACTGTATACTCCTACAATCTAAATCTGATACCTCACTGTCTGTCTTTTGACTGATACTGCTTTTTAAACTGCTCTGGTCAGTCTTCTCAAATATTTGCACTATACAGTGAGGGAAAAAAGTATTTGATCCCCTGCTGATTTTGTTCGTTTGCCCACTGACAAAGACATGATCAGTCTATAATTTTAATGGTAGGTTTATTTGAACAGTGAGAGACAGAATAACAATAAAGAAATCCGGAAAAATGCATGTCAAAAATGTTATAAATTGATTTGCATTTTAATGAGGGATATAAGTATTTGACCCCTCTGAAAAACATGACTTAGTACTTGGTGGCAAAACCCTTGTTGGCAATCAGAGGTCAGACGTTTCTTGTAGTTGGCCACCAGGTTTGCACACATCTCAGGAGGGATTTTGTCCCACTCCTCTTTGCAGATCTTCTCCAAGTCATTACGTTTTTGAGGCTGACGTTTGGCAACTCGAATCTTCAGCTCCCTCCACATATTTTTTTATGGGATTAAGGTCTGGAGACTGGCTAGGCCACTCCAGGACCTTAATGTGCTTCTTCTTGAGCCACTCCTTTGTTGCCTTGGCCGTGTGTTTTGGGTCATTGTCATGCTGGAATACCCATCCACAACCCATTTTCAATGCCCTGACTGAGGGAAGGAGGTTCTCATCCAAGATTTGACGGTACATGGCCCCGTCCATAGTCCCTTTGATGCGGTGAAGTTGTCCTGTCCCCTTAGCAGAAAAACACCCCCAAAGCATAATGTTTCCACCTCCATGTTTGACGGTGGGGATGGTGTTCTTGGGGTCATAGGCAGCATTCCTCCTCCTCCAAACCCGCGAGTTAGGTTGATGCCAAAGACCTAGTTTTTGGTCTCATCGGACCACAATACTTTCACCCAGTTCTCCTCTGAATCATTCAGATGTTCATTGGCAAACTTCAGACGGGCCTGTATAAGTGCTTTCTTGAGCAGGGGGACCTTGTGGGCGCTGCAGGATTTCAGTCTTTTCACGGCATAGTGCAGGGTTCTTCAATTCCGGTCCTGTAGGGCCGAAACCTGGTAGTTAATTGCACTCACCTGGTGTCCCAGGTCTGAATTAGCCCCTGATTAGAAGGAGAGGATGAAAAACAGAGGTGTTTCGGCCCTCCAGGACCGGAATTGAAGAACCCTGGCATAGTGTGTTACCAATTGTTTTCTTGGTGACTATGGTCCCAGCTGCCTTGGGATCATTGACAAGATCCTCCCGTGTAGTTCTGGGCTGATCCCTCACTGTTCTCATAATCATTGCAACTCCACGAGGTGAGATCTTGCATGGAGCCCCAGGCCGAGGGAGATTGACAGTTCTTTTGTGTTTCTTCCATTTGCGAATAATCGCACCAACTGTTGTCACCTTCTCACCAATTGTTTGGCGATGGTCTTGTAGCCCATTCCAGCCTTGTGTAGGTCTACAATCTTGTCCCTGACATCCTTGGAGAGCTCTTTGGTCTTGGCCATGGTGGAGAGTTTGGAATCTGATTGATTGATTGCTTCTGTGGACAGGTGTCTTTTATACAGGTAACAAGCTGAGATTAGGAGCACTCCCTTTAAGAGTGTGCTCCTAATCTCAGCTCGTTACCTGTATAAAATACACCTGTGAGCCAGAAATCTTTCTGATTGAGAGGGGGTCAAATACTTATTTCCCTCATTAAAATGCAAATCAATTTATAACATGTTTCTATCTAGAAGCAATAATCTGATAATTTCTAATAATGATACATTAATTTATTAATAGATATGGCAGGTTTCAGGACACTGATATATCTGAAAATGTTGAAAAAATATACTGCCACTATTTTCACCGCCAAAGAATAGCAGTGTGTTTTTAATATGATTTTACTCTTTGCAGGCTGTCAGGCTGTCTAGTCACAGAGGAAGGCTGTGCTTCTCTGGTCTCAGCTCTGAAGTCAAACCCCTCACACCTGAGAGAGCTGGATCTGAGTAACAATGACCTGAAGGATTCAGGAGTGAAGCTGCTCTCTGCTGGACTGGGGAATCCCCACTGTAAACTGGAGACTCTGAGGTCAGTATTTCTGTAGTTGGTCAACAAGTGATAACTGTTCACCAGATCCACATGTGTTTACCAGGCACACATAGTCCACACCATATGTGTTTGGACAGTGAAGTTTACCGTTTTAAATTTGGCGCTATGCTCCATCATTTTGGATTTGAAATTGTTTCATATTAGGCGACCGTACAGAATGTCACTTTTTATTTGAGGGTATTCATACATACCTGTTTTACCGTTAAGATATGAAAGCACTTAATGTAGGTAGTTCTCTAGTTCTACCATTTGAAAAAGTCATAAGTATTTGGACAAATTAATTTAGTCAAAAGTTTAGTGTTTTAGTGTTTGGTCTTTGAATATTCTTTGCCTGTAGTGATTACATCAAGCTTGTGATTCTACAAACTTGTTGAATACATTTGCAGTTTGTCTTGGTTGTGTTTTGGATTATGTTTTTCCCAATAGAAACTGAATGGTGAATAATGTCCTCTCATTTTGGAGTCACTTCACTTGTATTGTCAGTAAGAATAGAATATGTTTCTGAACACTTCTACATTCATGTGGATGCTACTATGATTATGAATAATCATGAATTAATCGTGAATGATGATGAATGAGAAAGTTACAGAGGAACAAGGATCATACCCTCTCTGTTATTGGTAATGGTGAGAGGTTAGCATGTTTTGTTGTAGCCTCTGTAACATTCTCATTCATAATTGTTCATGATTCATGCATGATTTATATTAATCATGGCATCATCAGGATTCATTTAGTAATGTTTAGAAACATGTTATCTACTCACTTAGACAGAAAATTACTCCAGTCAT